>NC_056609.1:7347479-7442479 GCF_018340385.1 Cyprinus carpio
GTTTGTTTCTTTTGTTTTTTGTTAAAGTTTGACATATGACTGGTTAATGTATGGAGTAAAAGTAATGTTATATATTGCAGATTGTTAAGAACAACAATCATTTTATATATATATATATATATATATATATATATATATATATATATGTATGTATGTATGTATGTATGTATACAGTTTTCATAATTGCCATCATTTGAAACCAATCCTAAATGTTTTCTAATGGAAATTGACTTTTATTTTTATTTTTTTCTAACTCAAAATAAAAAGTCTACCTTTAAGAACACACACTTCTCAATAGGTTTTTCCTGATTCCCAAAAGAACAAAATGCTCATTTAGAACATCAAATGGAATTTAAAGAAAATCTTGTACATCCTCTCAAAGAGATTTTCTTGAACTGTCCAGAAGTAAGACACAGATGTAGAGTTCTGATGTAATTATATGATAAAAAGAACTCTAAGAATCTAAGTTTCATCCCTCTTATTTGATTCTTATAAGTACAGTTCCTAAATTATAATTGATGGGAATTCCAATAGGAATCCTGTACACAATCCTGCAGGATTTATAAATTGGAATGAATAGCAATATAAAACAGAGCTCCTTTCTCAGAGGATTTTTAAACATTTCAAATATTAACACGCTATTTCCGTCTTTTCTGTAGTGTAGTGTCAAAGGATATAGATGTGAGATGTGTAGCAGAGGTCATGTGACAGACTGCCCGAGGCCTTCGACAGATGATTGTTCTGTGATGAGAACTGGATGCTATTATGAGTATGTGAGTGTATAATCTGTAATGCACCGCATCAGTGTCTCCTCGAGGCCTGCAGATCGAATCTCACGCGTCAGGACGCGCGCGCAGGCCGAGCTCGCCCCTTCCCATTGACACATCCATACAAAAACAACACATCACACCAGAACCGAGCCATAAACGCCGAGTGCTGCATGCTTTCTAGGCGTGCCCTAATTTCATTTCTATAAGCTTTCTGTGTAACACTGTCAGTCAGTCCGGTGGCTCTCTGAAGCGCATCTCAGCGACGGCGCGTGCGTACAGTTAAACAGCAGCGACTCAAAGACGCTATTCTTACCTAAAAAAACAATCCGCCACGATGTGTCACGGTCCCAAACCTCAAATCCGCAATCATGGTCCTACATATTTCTCAGCGCGACCTCTCAGCATCAGCAGCCGTACAATAAAACGACAAGCTCCGATGATGCTGCGTAACCCCGCCCTCAGAATGATGCTGCGTAACCCCGCCCTCCTCCCGCTGTCAGGATGATGCTGCGTAGCCACGCCCCCTCCCATTTAGAATGATGCTGCGTAACCCCGCCCCGAGATTGATGCTGCGTAGCCCCGCCCTGCCTCCCGCTGCTCATAATTGATGCTTTGCGTAACCCGCCCCGATAATGACCCTCATCGCATTCCAGTTCACTCACTGCAGTCCTCTCCTACAGAGATGATTAAAGATAATAGATAGATAGATAGATAGATAGATAGATAGATGATAGCAGATATATAGCTAGATAACTAATAGATAGATGGATATAGATTGTCATTTGTAATTAAAGAAAACAGTAATACATAAATTATATTAAAAAGAATGAATAAACTCTCAGTCTTCAGATTGTGAGAGAACGACAACCTAAATTCCTCTCAATTTATCCATAAGTTGTGCAGCTCTTATTTTTTGCACACAACAGCTCTTTCATCGAGTCTAGTTTTTATAGCCAGCTGGTTTGTTGTTCCTGTTATTCAGCTGCAATAAAATGTTTTGCAAAAAGAGACGCAGAATACATATCTAAATGTTTGACTTTTTTTTTATAAAATAACTGTATCGAAACTGGGGAATAGGGTAAGAATCGGAAACAAATATAATTAATCAATGAAAACGTACCAACCCTAACTTCTGCAACTGTGTCTTTATCTCTTCTTCCCCCGACACTAACAACTAAGCTGCCTATTTTCTTCTTCATATCACTTTAAGGCAACTCTGCTAATAATTTGTTTTTTTCCTACTTCTTGGGGACAAGGCATTTAGGTAAAAGCTTCAACAGACGGAATACTTTAGCTTTAAATGTATGATCTTTGACTCAAAAAAGTTTTGTTTCCTTGTTTTATATATATATATATATATATATATATATATTATGATATATATTATATATATATATAATGCTAGGTAATATAAATAATATAAATATATTTTTATACAGTTATGTGTTAATATTGTAGTAAGTGTGTTGGTTGTTGTAGTGTTTGTGTTATGTTTTGTGGAATCGTTGTGTATATGAAAACTCCATCTCAAGGGGCTATCCCAGAGAATACCTTTTTTTTTTTTTTGCATATTAATAACAGACAATTATTTGGTCATTCTTAAGAAAGGACCAGACATCAAATGGTGCAAAATTGTAACCATTTTACAAAGATTTACAACCTGAAAAAATATGTTAGTTTTAATTACTTGAAAAAAGGATGTGCTATTTTTACAGTCCACACACGTGTCCATGGACGTGAGGGTGGTGCAAAGAGAGATCATTTCATGGTGGGTCACGGTAGCCTGGTTTGCAAGATCAACTGAGTGTCTGAATGCACATGCAGTGTGGAAGGAGTGCTCGGGGTGTAGCCCAGAATGACCAAAATCGCTCATGTGGTCCCAACCTTATGCAGTTTCGGCAAACACAAAATAAGATGCTTCGGAAGAACGTTGAATGAAACAACACGGAGCCTCGACTCCTGGCATCCAGACAGAAAATTATACTGTTATAAACTGTGAAGCTCAATGAAATACATTTTTGAAATTGAAAATATATTTAGTGTCTTCATAATTTAGGTACCTTATGATCTTTTTTTTTTGACACACATATTTGTGTTTTCCCATTGTTTGTATGTTGTAAAAGCTTATTTAATTATTATCGCATTTTTTTTTGCGGTATGGTATTGAGCCAAAATATCTCTTTTTTTTTTTGTTGTCATGAAAGACAGAAATCAAATAATTTGGAAGATATGAGTGTTAGTAGATTTTTACCTTTTTGACACACGAGAGGCCAGCAGAACCTTGTTTTCCAGAGACGGGATCATGACTTTTAAGCTCTGGAAGCTCAAAATAACAGAGATGTGTTGTGTTAGGAATTGAGCTTATTATTACCAATAATATTTTGATATAAACAAACATTGTTCAACTAATTTATCAATACATATCAATTATCATTAAAATGTGTTGTTAAGTGTGCCGGCCTTTCTTCATGGTCGCTACACACATTAGTAGATCCTGGTGTTGTAAACATGTAAAATCAGGTATGTGTTTGGACGAGGTCGGTCACTATTTTTAATGATCGTGTAAGGTTTTTAACAGATGTATTCGGGTGCAGTTATTGGTTGTTGGTGGGGTAGCGGGAGGGGGGGGGGAGGTGGTTGCTATGGTTGTGATGTTATTTTGATTTGATTGATTAACATGCGACGGTGGGGGCACTATCTGGGTGAAGGTGGCTGGGGTAAGACTACGGGTGTCGGAGTGTGAGGTTAATGCTTTTACAGTAGCATGAACTGGAAAGACTGTCCGCATCGAGAAGATGGTTAGCTGACTTTAAGGTAAAGTTCATATGCGGTATAGCAAAGTCATAAACCGGGTCCCAATTTAATGTGTTAAAAGAAGCATGTAAAAATAATAAGAATATAAGAATAAAAAATTAAGAAAAAAATAAAGAGACAGAATTGGGACTGGTAAGTTTCTCCTCGGACATGAGCTTACCATTCATGTGATACATTCTTTAAACCTAAAGATAATCAAAGAGTCGCAAAAAAAAAAAAAAAAAAAACATACACGGGGTCGCACCTTCATCGCGTTGCATTTTAGGGTAATGAAACATCTGTCTAAACTTAACGAAAAAATGGCCCTTTTCCGCCAGATTTTTTAAAGTGTACTCACTGCTACATTACATGGTACAGTGTGCCAAAAATCCTTTTCTTGAGTTTGCGCAGATTTTTTTGTGAGTTTGCGCAGAACTTCCCTTTATTTTAAGTTGACGTATTACAGTTTTATTACAATACTGATGATAACTAGGTACCGCTACCCTACAACCTTAACCTATTCCCTCCCCCAGTTCTTCAATAAGGTACTACACTGTAAGGATTTTTTTCACGTATTTATGTATTATTTCTGTTTTCATTCCCAATAAAGCAAGTAGCCCCGAAGCGTGGTTTACTTAAGAGGTAAGCTCGTGAAAAAGCTGTCCTGGTCATTTTGTCACAATTTTTATTATAATTTTTGATGCCATGAGTAACACACTGTTTCTTGTTTTTGTTCTTTCTGTGCTCAGTCAGTTTGCATATGGCAAAACTACACCTTGGTGTTACAGGATGATTTTTTTTTTCCCCGATGTCAACTATCTACCTCCATGTGGATTTTAAATCGTTTTGTTCTACACACACACACACACCACACACACACTAGTAGAATATAACCATGATAAGAATCAAAGTATACAAATCTAAAGTACTGTATGTCTATGCAATGGATTTGTGATTAATGATGAGGAGGCTAAGCGTGTTTATATAGTCAGAATAAAGAAACAACAAAACTCAACCTCTTGTTTAAAGCACGTTTATTTGTTGATTTGTGGTGCAACCAACTAGAACATTTTTAAACATTCTACTGTAGACTATATGCCATAACTATAGCCCTTATGATATATCATAAAATAAATGTATTAATAAAAAGCTTTTTTTTTTTTTCTTTTTTTTTGTGGCCAAAATAATGCTTCTTTTACCTCCATATGTCTCTAAAAGGATGAATGCCGCTATAAGCTACCATTAATGCACATAAAAGTACCATAACAGTTCCATATGCGTTCTTCAATTGTTTTATTTGAAAAATTTGGTTTGTGGTCATCTTTTGAGAACTACCAAAATTTGTAGGCTGTGACCCTCCAGGAGCAACCCTTTGCTAATATGTGTATAATTCGAGATGTTTTATGATTATGCTGACAGATTATTTTTTTTTTTGTATTATTCTTATTTGGAATTTTCAATAATAAAAAAAGTATAGAAAAATACAATGTAGCTGAGACTTTTAGCTACTTGAACATAAATCAAGCTTTACCCCGGATAAATAATTTAGCAGCTTGGATACAAATTCTGGCCAACATGAAAACAACCAAAATTATGTATATACTTCTGCAGATACAGAATTCAACAGTTACATAGCATTTGCAAGCTACATAGCTGTCGTATTACTTTAAAGGGTTACACTTCAGGTTATTTGGTTTAAAGAACACCTGACATCAAGCTTTATATATTACGAGATATATATATATATATATATATATAGAGTTAGATATATATATTAGTGCGATCAAATGGTAATCGCATCCAAAATACGTTTTTGTTTGCATTATATATTCGGTGCTCTTTGTAATATTTATTATATATATATATATTATATATATATAGTATATATTATATATATATAGAAAATATACACACATTGAGTATATATGTATTTACATTGTCTCTATTTATTTACATACTAATTAATAATTATACATAATATATTTAAATATATAACATAACTATTTTTCCTGAATATTTACATGCATTGTGTGTATTTATGATACACATGATAAATATAACAGCACACATACATGTATTTTTTTTCCAAGGGTAAAAACAAACCTTTTTATTTTGGATGCAATTAATCATGATTAATCTTTGAACATCCCTACTCGTATACCGTCCATATAAAATCCATAAAATGGGTATGGATTATTTTGTTGGATGCATTAAAAGTATGACCAACTTATTTAACATCTTGAAAAACGGTACTGGGGTTTTGATACATTTTCATATGCTGAAAAGAGTTGCATGGATCAAGCTCTCAACAAATGAAATATCCTCTAATCAGTAGATCTCTCAAATCGATCATTAGTTTTCGTCGGGAGCACTGTCCAAAGCGGGCCAGAAGAGTCTGCAAGTATTTGCTTCTTTTGCTGATGTCAGGTTTCTCAAACAAGATGCTCGCTCACGGTGCCCCTTCCAGTATACTCAGCATGTCAGTACACCAGGAGCTCAGCATTCTCTCTTAGCATGTAGACGCGAACACATGGAAATTGGTCGCCATCCTCTGCACCACAATCTGAAAGAAAACAAGAGCCACTAAGAGCCTTCTCTCTGACAATTCAGTATCTGAAAACTGATGTACCTCATAAACGCCTGCAGCATTTCACTGTACTTGCTTTTTAATAAGACAGGTAATTGGTTAGCACTTTATTTCGTATAGTCCACTTTATACATTCTACTAACGAGAAGTAACTTTGTACTACATGCAACTATCTTCATTAATGTGCATCTACATGTCTACTAATTTAATTTTTAATTTAATTTCTTTAAATTAATTTATCATTAACTAATTATCATTAATTGCATCTACCTGTCCTACTATTATTTGGGGGGGGGAGGGGGGATTTATTTATTTATGCTTTTAGCAGACAGATCTTACAGTGCATTCGGCGATCATTTTTTATCTTCAAGATCAAGTGCCTCCCAGGGAATTCGAACCCCCAACCTTGCACGTGTTAACACATGCTCTACCACTTGAGCTACAGGACCACTATACTAACTCTCGAGTAGACTGTTAGGTAGTTTGGGCTAGTATAGTGACAAAGCAAGTGTTAGAATATATTAAGCAGACGGTCTACTCATACTCTACGAACGCTAGTTGACACTATTGCAAAGTTACTTACTGTTAGTAGAATGTCTAAAGTGGACTATCGAATAAGTGTTACCATATTTGCGCTTCGAAATTTCTCCGCCCCTATCTCATTTCACGAACTTCAGATATGGCATCCTTGAGTGTAGATTCATGCTTTCCAGTTCAACTGATCCATGATCCGCTGTGCTTCTGTTTATGGCTGCTGCTTTCTGAATATGTCGATTTTGTTCTAACCTCAAGTGAAAAAGTTACAGAGAACAGAAGTAAACTTTGATTTGTAACAATTGTCCTGTTTGCTTTGGCCACGTAACACACTGCACCTTTTAGTGCTTATTCCTGACACAGTTCAGTCATTTACGGGATCACACAATTCTTCACCGATTGACTCCCGAAGAAATGCAGGTAGTGACACCCGCATGTTTGATATATTTATGGTAGGAAACTTACAAAATAACTTCATGGAACTGATCTTTACCTTGATATCCTAATGATTTTTTGGCAGCCAAGAAAAATGTATATTTTGATCCCTACAATGTTTGTGGCTATTGCTACAAATATACCTGTGGTTCGACTTATGATGCTTTTGTGCTCCAGAGTCCCATATGTTATGCAAAATACTTTTTGTTTAATTTATTTATTTGACTAATGTATTTTCTGCAGACCTTCACTGGTACAATCAACCAAACGAATAATCAAAAATTACTTTAGCTAAACATAAACATTTGTCATTCATTCTTTCATGCACCCATAATGCAGCACAGCTAAAGCTTTTGTTTTAGCTCTTTTGGCTCTACATTTCCTTCGCCTGATTGCTTGATATTCTGCTGCAAAAAAAAAAAAATCAATAATAATAATATTAATGTCAATAGGCCCCCACCCCATTTTTTAACAAACTTACTTTAATATGACTGACGAGATCCTTGAGTGGTTTGATGCAAGATATTGATAGTCCCTTTTATTCTCATCTAAGAGGGGTCTGTAGAAAAAACAGAGGAAAATTGTGTTGGTAAAGTGGCTTAGTTTTAGTCTAAATCATGACGGGGTTTGTCATTGCAGCCAAACATCTTTCTAATTATTGACTATTTTATTTTATATTATTGCCTTTAGATGTAGAATAAATTAGTGAATTTTAGTTAAAAAATCCTTTTTACTTTTTATATTTTATATGATATGAGTGGGATATACACAGTATTTACTTCCAGCCCACAGACTCAGTCAGTTTGCTTTTTGGTTGGCTTGGCCGCTTTATAGTAAAAAGTTTGAAGGTCTTTCAGATAAAGATTGTATGGGTTGGCTGCTACAGCTTCAAGACTAAACATAGATAAAGAATTATAAACTGTAATGTAGTTTTAGTTTTGAGTTATTTTGTCAGAGGCTTCTGTAAATATATGGTTATATAGGGCGCATTTCAAATATGCTGCTCAAAATTATAATAATTCATAAATAGTAGTGCATGCTGCGTAAGCAGAAACATGTCAACAAAGTCACCTAAAAAGGCATGATTTTGGAAGAAATCTCTCTCAATTTGTTTCAGCCGCCACCAGTAGAACCTTTCTCATCGACTGTTTGTTGTCCTCTACACTTCGCCATGACTTACCCTTTTGCGGAAGAATCACTTGTTCTGACAACAGCCGATATTCTCTCGGTTCCTCTGTCTATGAGGTCATTTGGTCAATGGCTGTGTGAAGAAAAACATTATTCTGTCTCTAAATGTGCTCTGTGTTGCTGACAAGTGGTGAAAGATATTGATATTTGTGCCATAATCATCTGCATTACCAAAGTTTCTTACAACCCTCAGGCATTACTTCTTTGCATTTTCAATTTTCAATGCTTCAGTTGTTGCAATGTCTGCTATTCATGGGACCACTACACATGTTATAGTCTCTGGCTTCTCCAATAAATTTCATGATCAGACGTTTGAATCGATAAGACATGAAGGCACAAGACATGAAGTTTTAAAACTGTATGTACATTGCCACTTGACAAGTTGTTGAACCCCTTGCAGAATCTGTGCAAACTGTGCATCATTTTTTCACAAATAGAAGAATATCATACCAAAATGCAGGTTATGTTTAACATTTATAGGTCCCTCAAGACTAAAAAAATCGCTGAAAGTATTAAAATTACCCCCCGTTCAAAAGTTTGTTGAACCCTTGGTTCTATATACTGTGTGTAGGTCACCTGTTGATCCACGACTTGTTTTTTGCTGGTTGTTCATGATTTCTGCGTTCACGCCAGATCGTTCCTGTTTTTGGTGATTTGATCTGAACCGAAGGTTCTGAAAGAATGAACGAAGTGTCTTATGGGTTTGAAACGACATGAGGGTGGTTAATTAATGACAGAATTTTCATTTTTGGGTGATCCTAACCTTTTAAGAACCAAGGGTCATCACTACAGTACTTTTGAATGGGTTATTTTAATATATCAGCATTTTTTATTTTTTTTTCTTGTGGACTAAATGTAGCACATTATTTTTGTAAAATATCTTACTCAGGACAAGTACTAACATAAAACAATTACCTGCATTTGTATGTATCTCTTGTTTAGTTAATTAAAATTACTCACCATTTTCACAGATTCTGCAATGGGTTCACAAACTTTCAAGTGCAACTGTATGGTACTGACATTGGAAAAGTGCAAAAGTCAGATTATAATACCCACTGGTTTTCCAATATCTTTGTGGTTTGTCCTTGCACTGTGACTCGAAAGCGATTCCAGGTAGCATCGATCAAGTGTGAGGTCAACACACATATCTGCTGACCTGACCTCTAAAGTGATGAGCGCATCACAGATTTTCACACCTCTTTTCCAAGCCAACCCATTCGCGGCTGTAAAACACACACACCTGCATGATTAACCTAGTGTTGCTCAACATGATTCGCTTTAGGTCAAGTTTATATGCTCTTGTATACACTACTGTGCTCAGACATTCAGAGCTCGCTAATAAGGGATCTGCTCGATGGCTTGGGGCTCGAGATGGACAAAGCTGTCAACAACTTTGAGATTAAGTTTTTGTTTCAGGCCAACTATGAAAAAGCGTTTTCAATTAAAATTGATGTGAATAACATAAACAGATTTGGTCTTAGAGCCTGATGGGTATGCAAATGAGTCAGGAGGTAATTTTAATACTCAACATTGAATATTCAAATTTATACTGCCAATCACTTTAGGCCCATTTTACTATAGCTGTCACAGAACAGATCTTCATTCGCACCATTATTTTGGCCCAGAGATTCTAATCCAGGAGGTGTCACTATGGGGGGCTGGGGTACAGGGTCCCTAGGATATTGGAGGTTGCCACTAAGAAAAATGGACAAGCCCCGAATCGGGGGAAGCACACTGGACATATAGGCGTCCATTGCACTTCATGCATCCCGAGTTCGAGTTCTCAGCCGCGGACCTTTCCCAATCCCTCACTTCTCTCTCTCCCACATTGCTTTCTATCTCCTACTACTTGTAAGAGCGAACCATCCATTCATTGCCAGAGGCCAGAGGGCGCCTCTCCTCATTACTGACTGTGCGGTTCTTCTTCCACCACTTCCTGTAGCTTCCTGTTTAAATCCAGCTCAGTTGTACAACATATTGCGAAGTATTGTCCAGCACAACCCCTGTCTCTACAAGCGTTCTGCTCATTGCCACATTGAATTGCCTCGTTTATTTTTCTTTGCCTGTCTCGGACTTGTTGTTGATTACGAGTTGGATTTGTTTTTTGCTGTACGGAACTGCTTGCTGTGATATGTGACCTTGCTTGTTTATTTTGACCACGATTATCCTGCCTATCACTCATCTGTGTGTGGTTTTCTCCACAATAAACAGCTCCCGCAATGGATTCACATACTCAAACGAGTCAGTCACATCCTTACAGAATACTTGCGTCCTTCCCAGAATCTCCAGGCGGAGATTTCAACATTGTTTCAGGCCGCCTTGTGCCTTACTCAAAATGACGCGTAGGATTACGAGCCTCCCACCGGTTCCCAAGTCTGCAACTTTCATCTCTATGCGAGCTTGAGCGTCATGAAAGATCTCCACCCGCTAACATACAATCCTCCCAGCGACCTACCTGAGGCTGGTCCAAATTATTCTTTACCATTAATCGAAATGATGATGGCACACGCGGAAAGGTGCAAGGGGTTGCTTCGTCAAGTTGTTCCTTTTAGTTTGAAGACCTCCTACCTGGCCATTTCTACGTGTACCACTAAATGTTCAGTTATGATTGTCACTGTTACTGCAACAGCTCCTCTCGAATTGGCATTTCTTGTGTGGGATCAGATGAAAAAATATGATACGGACCTCATTCGATTTTTTTTCGAATAGCTGATTAAGGAGGTTGTTCAGTACCCAGCCTGCGAGGGAGAGATGTATCCTATGCCGTTGTTGGAATTTGTGTCAAGGAAATCGTACTGCTGGCAGAATACGCAGTAGATTTTCGCACCTCATAGCAGCGCAAAGTGGGCTGGAAATGAGCGGCCGCGTCTTAAACCACTCTTTAAGCAGGTGCTTACCTACCACAAATTCCAATCAGAGATTGCATTGTTATAGGACATGGATATGGCCTTATACAACTATAACCACCCCACCACTGATCCTATTGATAACTCTGATCGTCAACCATCCCGACCTGTCGCCTGTAACACCTGCAATGTCCCTGCCAACACCTGCTAGTGGCCCTGGGAACCTGTTGTTGACCCTGCAAATCGGCCTTACCAAAATCTCACTGGAGGAGGAACGTGAACGACGGCGTGTACCAGAGAACAGGTTTTTACTGTGGGCAACCATTCATTCAATGCCGTCACTGCCCAAACCACTAGCCCACACCATCTAAAGTGAGTATAATTTAGGTATCTATTCCTCAAGTTGCTTGACTCTCGTTTATAACCATCACTTAGGCAAGTTACTACAATTGTGTTTTCGCAGCTACTTGACTCGCATCGGCACTGAAACCTAATTTACACCATGAATTGGGGGGCTACACTCCAACCATCCCCCTGTGATCCCTTGCATACCATTACGATTCACATCACCGCCATCACACTCAACACCATTGGCAAAGGTATCACCTCATCAAAACCCTCCTATTACAGTCAAAGATTGGTGTGTTCCACTCTGAAACCCTCTCTTTTATGTTACAACTACACCCAGCATCCAATAATACTAGAAATCCCTGGCTCACCATTCACGACCCACAGAATTTCTTTGGGTTTCCAGAGAACTTACCAAATGGTCACCGCATTCGACACAGTCATTGTCTACAAGGTCATATACCACTTCCATGTTCTAACCACAAGGGTTGAAAGTCCAATAACTAACGTGAAGCAGTTAAGATTCCCCCCAGAGTATATTGAATTCCAGGAAGTCTTCTTGCAAAGCCAAAGCTGCTACGGTTACACTCCACCCGCCATTGGGACGGTGCCATAGACCTATACCTAACACAGCACCTCCTACAAAAGCAAGGTATATCCATAACTATACACGAAACGCAGGCCATGGAACAAAAACAATACATTGAAGAAGCTCTGGGGAGTCAGGCTTTATCCGCCCATCCACATCAACCCGCAGCATCTGGATTTTTTTTTGTGGAAAAAAAAAAGATGGTGGCCTACGCCCGTGTATCGATTATCGTGGTCTAACTCCATCACTATCAAGAAACAGGTACTCCCACTCCCATTAGTTCCCTCAGCCTTAGTAACACAATTACGGGAAGCCAAGATTTTTTACTAAGATCTAGACCTGAGATCTACGAAGCGGCCTCTTAATTTAATCAGATCAAGAAGGTGCTGAATCGGGAAGACAGCATTTTATCACTACCAGGGGGGCACTATGAATATTGGTAGAATGCCGTACGGCCTATCCATTCACCATCTGTGTTTCAATCATTTATCAATGAGATCTTTCGGGACATTCTAATATGACCACATTATGCCTACATTGATGAAATTCTAATTATATTCGAAGGACACTTGTGAGCACAACATATCCAACATGTGAAAAGATGTTCTGGTCTCGATTACTGGCAAACCACTTATATGTTAAGACTGAGGAAATGTGTGAATTTCATGTCTCACATACCACTTTTTAGGCTACAAGATCATCATCATGGAGTCGGAGATGGAGCGCAGGACGGTTGAGGCAGTTACAGAGTGGCCACGGTCCCACTACGGTAAAGGAAATACAGAGATTCTTAGGAATTGCTATTTCTTTTTTACAGGAGATTCATCACGAGACTACAAGTACCATTGCAGCACGCACACTCACTGCTTTGATTAAGGGGAACCCAAGGAACTATCATGGACAACGCTGGCCCAGACCGCATTGGATACCCTGAAGACAAGCTACCACTGCTCCAATTCTGAAACACCAAACCCTGACCTACCATCATAGGGGAAGTAGATGCTCTGACGTCAGGCATCGGAGCAGTTCTATCCCAGAGACAAGGAACAACCCTGGTAACAAGTTTTTCCATGGCTTTCTTTTTTCCAGAAACTAATCCCCACAGCAGAGAAAACTATGATGTAGGAAACAAGGAATACGTTACATCAAGGAAGCACTGTCTGAGTGGAGACACTGGATGTGGAGTCGGGAGCACGTCATCCATTTCAGGTGATTACAGATCACAAAAAAGTTGGAGTATATCAAGAGTGCTAAAAGTCTGAACCCCCCGAGGCAGGCTCGGTGGTCATTATTCTTCACAAGATTTCCATTTTCAAGTAACATATCGCCCAGGAAGCAAGAATGGTAAAGCCGACGCGTTGTTCGCGTTTCACGAATATATGAGTCAGAGGAAACGTCTCTGCTGACCAAGGACCAATCTCTACCCCAATCAGTCATTTTGGCACCTATTCGTTGGGATATAATGGAGGAAAATTCAAAGAAAACAACTAACAGAACCCACACCATCAGGTTGTCCCCCCTAACCGCCAATACGTTCCAGGCTCTCTTCCGCAGGCATCATTGCAATGGGTTCATACATCTTGAGCTCCGGACACTCTGGCATTACAGCGCGACAGAGGAACTGGTACGCAACCTCATTTTGGTGGCCTAATTTAACAAAGGATTGTCTCTTTGTATGTCAAATCTTGCAGCATGTGTGCACAGTCAAAAAACAACACCACGAAAACTTCTCAGCTGGTCTCTTGGAATACCCTTGCCTATCCCTCGGCGGCTCCTGGTCTCATCTGGCAGTGGATTCATCACAGATCTACCCAGCTCTAACGGCTGCACCACCTCTACTGGTAATTGTTGATAGATTTTCTACGTCCTGTCGTCTGGTCCACTAAAAAGCATTACCCACAGCTATGGAGACAGCACAAGCTTATATTTCACAGTTTTTCGAAATTGTTTTTCGAATTTATGGCATACCAGAGGATATTTGTTTCTGACAGAGGCCCACAATTCACGTCCCGAGTATGGCAAGCCTTCTGCAAACAATTAGACATAAATGTCAGTTTAACATCAGGTTATCACCCTCAAGCAAATGGACAGGTGGAAAGAGTAAACCAAGAAATTGGGTGATATCTTAGATCCTACTGTAGTCAAGAACCAGGAACGTTGGAATGAATTCCTACCCTGGGCAGAATATGCAAGACACTCCCTTACTCACTCATCTACAGGACTCACGCCCCTTCAAGTGTGTTTTAGGATAACAACGCCCCCATGTTCCTTGGTCGGGTGCAACCTTCAGACAGTTCCGGCAGTGGATGACTGGGTCAGACGAAGCGAAAGAGTCTGGGACAGCGCTCATGTGAGGCTACAGAGGGCAATCAGAGCCCAGAAACCCCAAGCAGATCGTAGGAGAAGTCCCCACCCAAACTATCAGCCGGGTCAGAGGGTACTGGTTTATCGCTTTCGAGATCTACGGTTACGGCTACCCTGCAAGAAGCTCAGTCCACGGTATGTCCGGCCCATTTCGGATCCCTAAAGCAAATTAATCCAGTAACATACAGGTTAGAGCTCCCCAGCTCATTATCGCACTTTCTTCCTTCATTTCATGTATCTCTGTTAAAACCCGCTCATCCTGCTTCCGGTCCTGCCTCCGAGGAGCTGGGAGCCCCCCCCACCACTGGATGTTGATGGAGTCTCCGGCTTACCTGGTCAAGGATATCAAGATTCCAGACGTAGGGGGGCCAGGCTACAATACCTAGTGGACTGGGAGGGCTACGGCCCCAGAAGAAAGATCTTACGGGTGGCCGCCAAGGACATATTAGACCCATCATTGACCCGGGATTTTCCATCATGCACATTCGGATCGTCCAGCACCCTCGACCAAGGGGACGTCCACGAAGAACACCTGGAGGTGTTCCCTAGGGGGGAGGAATCTGTAACATCAACCATCCCATTCGCCATCTCCTCATTACTGACTGTGCTCTTCTTCTTCCTCCACTTCCTGTAGCTTCCTGTTTAAATCCAGCTCAGTTGTCCAACAGATTGCGAAGTATTGCCACTAACCCCTGTCTCTACCAAGCGTTTTCTCATTGCCACATTGATTGCCTCGTGTATGTTCTTTGCCTGTTCTTGACCTTGGTTTGTTGGATTAACGATTTGGATTTGTTTGCTGTACGGACTGCTTGCTGTGTGATATTGACCTTGCTTGTTATTTGACCACGATTATCTGCCTTTATCCTTGTGTGTGGTTTTCGTCCACAATAAACATCTCCGCAAATGGATTCAAATACTCAACCGAGTCAGTCACTCCTTACAATACTGTCCTATCCTAATAAAATTTTTTTTTAAAAAATCGGAAACTCTTTATTAGTGACACCGCTGGCCATTAAAGGAATACTCCACCGCAAAATAAAATTTTTATCATTATTCACATACCCCCATGTCGTTTCAAACCCGTAAAAGCTTTGTTTGTCTTCGGAAAAATATTTTAAGATATTTTGAATGAAAACAGGAAGGCTTGAGACTGTCCCATAGAATGCCATAATAAATAACAGTGTCAAGGTCCAGGAAAGTATGTAAAAAGCATCATCAGAATAGTCCATCTGCCATCAGTGATTCAACTGTAACATTATGAAGCGACGAGGATACTTTTTGTGCATGAAAAAAACAAAAATAACGAATTTATTCAACAATTCCTCTCCTCTGTGTCTCTCCAAATCAGCATAGTGCCATTTTGACAAATCTGACTAGTACACAAGCGACGTATGCTCTTCTGTGTCAGCCGCGCTACAAGGATACGTTTTTTTTTACGCGTATTTACGCTTTGGTTTGAAAGCAAACTGCGCGGCTGACACACTTTTGCTTGCGGAACTTGCCAGTTGGTTATACACTTGAAAATGTGTTGTAACATGGTATAAATTTAGCTGTAGGTGTAAAAATTTAGAACCAGTTAGGAAAACAAAATGAGATTTTGTTATTTTTTTCACTAACCTGCTTCAGCAGTTGTTTTTTTTTCAATTTTCTTCTTATGGTAAGACAGAACAGCTTTCCAGCTGACTCTCCACCTGTTACGTTACCAATTTTTAAATAAAACTTTTTTTATTATTATTATTTTTTTATAATTTTTTAATCCTTGATATTTGGACTAAATGTACACAAAGTTGCATTGTACTTAAATGTACATTGCTTTATTATTATCTAGAGCACATAACAAGTAAACTAGGTCTGTAAATTCATATAAAATGTTTATCTCCAATTGATTAATTAAAAATTAGATTAGTAATAAGTAAAATAAAATGTATACTAGCCTTTCTTTTAAAGAATTATCAGTGTCTTCAACATTATCTTGAACACTGCTTCGAGCTGAAGAAGAAGATGATGATGAAGAGAAAAAATAACGCATACTTAAATTGGCCATTTTCTGAGAGAAAAAAAACCGAAGAAAAAAAATGAAAAGACAAAAATAAATTGGATAAATGTCCTTCTTTTTAGATGTCTCCTATAAACTTTATACTTGACCAAAACACTGTGTTTGTGTCGATGCTGAAGAAAATCACAAACAATTTGTGCGTCAGACTCAATTTTTAGTGTATCACACCTATAAGATGGAATTCAAAAGTAAAGAATGGACTGAACACGTCAGCAGAGGTGGACAAAGTACACAACTCCATTACTCGAGTGAAAGAACAGAAACTGCTGGTCAAATATTACTCCATTACAAGTGAAAGTTGTAAAGACAGATTTTTACTTAAATAAAAGTACAGAAGTACTTGCATTTAAAAGTACTCAATTACAAAAGTAAATTTCATTTTTTTTGTCAATGCACTGTTTTATTTTTTGTTGTACAGTGAGTGAAAATATTATTTGATCCCCTGCTGATTTTGTAAGTTAGCCCACTGACAAAGAAATTATCGTTCTATAATTTTAATGTTAGGTTTATTTGAAAAGTGAAAGACAGAATAACAACATCCAGAATCCAGAAAAACGCATTTCAAAAAAGTTATAAATTGATTTGCATTTTAATGAGCGAATTAAGTATTTGACCCCTTCGCAAAACATGACTGGTGGCAAAACCCTTGTTGGCAATCACAGAGGTCAGACGTTTCTTATAGTTGGCCACCAGGTTTGCACACATCTCAGAAGGGATTTTGTCCCACTCCTCTTTGCAGATCCTCTCCAAGTCATTAAGGTTTTAAGGTTGACATTTGGCAACTCAAACCTTCAGCTCCCTCCCCAGATTTTCTGTGGGAATAAGGTCTGGAGACTGGCTAGGCTACTCCAGGACCTTAATGTGCTTGTTCTTGAGCCACTCCTTTGTTGCCTTGGCTGTGTGTTTTATGTCATTGTCATGCTGGAATACCCATCCACAACCCATTTTCAATGCCCTGGCCCTGACGGTACATGGCCCGTCCATCGTCCCTTTGATGCGGTGCAGGTGTCCTGTCCCCTTAGCAGAAAAACACCCGCAAAGCATAATGTTTCCACCTCCATGTTTGACGGTGGGGATGGGGTTTTTTTGGGGTCATAGGCAGCATTCCTCCCATGTAGTTCTGGGCTGATTCCTCACCGTTCTCATGATCATCGAAACTCCACGAGGTGAGATCTTGCTCACGAGGTGAGCCCCAGACCGAGGGAGATTGACAGTTATTTTGTGTTTTTTCCATTTGCAAATAATCGCACCAACTGTTGTCACCTTTTCACCAAGCTGCTTGGCGATGGTCTTGTAGCCCATTCCAGCCTTGTCTAGGTCTACAATCTTGTCCCTGACATCCTTGGACAGCTCTTTGGTCTTGGCCATGGTGGAGAGTTGGCCTTTAAGAGAGTGCTCCTAATCTTATCAAGATTTGGGCCGAAGCTAAACTCTGTAAGGCCACTGTATGGCCCTCCAGGAACTGAATTTTGCACCCAGCACTAGATAAAACTATGTATATAACTATGTTGACAAAAATAAAGTCAGTCAATAAGAAAAAAATATAAAAATTTTCAATATATAAAGTAATGAGAAAAACACATAACATAGCTGAGGCACTGAGACCTTTAGCCCCATTAATGTTGTTATTTTGGATACAAATTACTGCCTATATGAAAACAATCAAAAGTATTTGTATTCTTTCAGAAACAGAATTCAATACAAGGTTATGCACTTACAAGGCTAAAGTCTAATAGTTAGTCATTAATTACATTTATCATTAATTTATCATCATTTAGCAGACGCTTTTATCCAAAGACTTGCAAATGAGGACAATGGAAGCAATCAAAATCAACAAAAGAGCAATGATATGCAAGTGCTATAACAAGTCTCAGTTAGCTTAATGCAGTACACATAGCAAGGTTTTTTTTTATTATATAATAAATAAAAAGAAAACAAATAGAATAGAAAAAGAAAAGAGCAAGCTAGTGTTAGAGGCATTTTTTTGCTTTTATTAATTGTAAAATAAATAAAAAGAAAACAAATTGAATAAAAAAAGATTAGAAAAACTGGTGCTAGTTTTTTTTAAAAGAAAAACAAGCAGTAAATTAATAGAGTGCAAGTCTAAAAGGGACAAGTTTTTTTAAGAATAGAATTAGAATAGAGAGGGCTAGAGTTGTAGAGGGTCCATAAAAATGGAAGAGATGTGTTTTTTAGTCATTTCTTGAAGATGGCTAAGGACTCAGCTACTCGGATTGAGTTGTGCAGGTCATTCCACCAGGAGGGAACATTTAATGTAAAAGTCTTTGAAAGTGGTTTGTGCCTCTTTGGGATGGCACAATAAAGAGATGTTTCACTTTGTAGAACACAAGTTTCTAGAGGCATATAAGTCTGAGTAATGAATTTAGGTAAAGGGGTGCAGAGCCAGTGGTGGTTTTGTAGGCAAACATCAATGCCTTGAATTTTATGCGAGCAGTTATTGGTAGCCAGTGCAAATTGATAAACATAGGTGTGATGTGCATTCTTTTTGGCTTATTAAAGATTAATCATGCTGCTGCATTCTGAATTAATTGTAAAGGTTTGATAGAACTGGCTGGAAGACCTGCCAAGAGAGCGTTGCAATAGTCTAGCCTGGACAGAACAAGAGCTTGAACAAGGAGTTGTGCAGCATGTTCCGAAAGACAATTACAGTGAAAGGGTTACACTGCAGGTATTTGGTTTAAAGAAAAAAAAGAAATCAAGCAATATATCAAAAACTGTATATGCTAAATAAATTTTTATGGATTAAGTTTTTAGCTGTATTAAAAAGATCAGCAACTTATTTAACATTATTGAAAAACTATTATATGGTGGTTAGGATAATATGTGTCCATATGCTGAAAAGATTCTCATGGATCAAGCTGTCAAATTGGCTATATTATGTATAATGTAAGATAACATCCTTTGATCTCTCAAATAAAATCATTAAGTTCTTCGTGAGCAGCTGTCAAACGGGCCAGACGAGTCTGCAAGTCTTTGCGTCTTTTGCTGAGGTCAGAGTCCTCAAACAAGAGCTCGCTCACATTTGCCGCTTCCAGTATACTCAGCATGTCAGTACACAGGAGCTCAGCAGTCTCCTTTAGCATGTAGAAGGAGATCAGCATTGGAAGTTGGTCAGCCATCCTCTGCACCACAATCTGAAAGAAAACAAAGAGCCACTAAGATACTTCTCTCTGAACAAAGCTTCAAATTCATTACTGAAGACAAGATGTACCTCATAATACGCCTGCAGCATTTCACTGTACTTGCTTTTTATGTCAAGGACAGGTAATTGCGCTTCGGAAAATTTCTCGCCACTAATCTCATTCAAGAACTTCAAGTAGATGGGATCTTGAGTGTAGATCATGCTTTCCATTTCAAATTGATCCATGATCCGCTGCTCTGTTTTGGCTTGCTGGCTTGACTGAATATTGTCAATTTTGTTCTATGATGTCAAGTGAAGAAATACAGAGGAACAAGAAGTCAACTGACAGAATTTTTCACAATTGTTGATGTTCCCATTCGAATGTTGAGTCAAGGGAAGCTATGGGGAAACTCCTGCTTACTCTGAATTCTGAAGCCTGATTTGTTCACGTTTGTATAGCTGCACAAACAGATGTTTCAGAGACCGCCAAAAGGGGTGGGGCCAACGGCTATGTGAGTTAGCTCTGAACGCCATCAGAATTTTTCTCCTTCAGTGGGAAGATCATCTCCTCGCTGGACTTTGAAGAGAAGAAGCAGGAAGAAGCTTTAATCCTACTCGGCACTTCCCCTGCAGCAATCCAGTGACCTAAAAGAGCATTTCCTTAGCAAATTTTCACTGCAAAGCTGTTTCAAATGTTGCACATCGAGTGAGGCTCGTGCAGGGAGCCCCTGCATGACTCAGACAGGTACAGTGAGTGCGTCGCTTTCTTGGGAAGCATTTACACTGATGCTGTGCTCACCGGGACAGACTGCTCTCACTGCGAGAGCATGAGTTTCTCCCTGTTTCACTTGCTGTTTCTCCTCACTCGTCTGCTCTCCCATTTCGGCAGGGCAATGGGACTGACTTGTCGGGCATGAGTGAACTTATGCCGGCACAAGTCCAGCATGCTTCACTCTCCCGCAATACCTCGACTCACCAGTGTATTTTACACATAAGGATCAGTGCCCCTCATCACAGCATAAGTCACCTCCCTTCTGGCTGTTCCCAACCCAGAAGTTGAGCAGGGTCTGAATTTACTCTGCCTGGTTCGGGCTCCTAGAGTGTACGTAGAGCACTCTATCCACTTCCAGCATTCAGAGCAGCTCTTTGTTTGCTTCGGAGGCCACTCTAAAGGGCTGCCAGTCATGAGGCTACCTTACTGGATAGTTGATGCTATAACTATAGCCCTAGCTTATGCCTCTGTGGGCTCACAGTGTCCTATTTGAGTTAGAGCCAATTCCACCTGGTGAATGGCCTCCTCCTGGGCTTGATCCAGCGGAATTCCTATCAGTGATATCTGTGTTTGCGGCTGCTGGCTGGTCTTCGTTGTCTACCTTCACCAGGTTTTATAACTTGGATGTCCCTGCCCGCCAGGCACAGATTCTTTTTGCTTAATTTAATCCCCTCTGTAAGTGGAGAAGGTCTAGTTATGTGGGCCCCAGCCCAGTGGCTGGACTCGCAGAGTGGCTTCATTCTGTCTTTGCTTATAGCACGGCACTATTGGATGCATTCCTTATAGCGTCCCTTGACGCAATGGGAGAGACTGTTCTAAAGGGAACACTTCGGTTACTAAACGTAACCATGGTTTCCTGAGATTAAGGACGGTGTTTTGCATACGCTGCTTCGCTAACAGTCAAAAGATTCTGATGAATTGGTGCTCAGAGCTGACATGTATAGCAGTCGACCCAAACCCTTTTGGCAGGCTTAAGTGCAATTTGTTTGTGCACTTACATGAACGTGAACAAATCAGGCTTCAGTGCCTAGGGTACGGCTTCAAAATTATCTCAAATACTAGATATGCAGTTCCCTCCCTCTGTAATTCTGGCTAAGCTCCTTCAAACTGTCAACTTGTTGGGAGCAAGCGGGATTTTTTTTTCCATGTAATTTAATTTTTTTTTTCTTATAAAATCTGAACAGGGTTCAAAGGGTGCTGATGTACAATCCAACAGCAATTTGACTGTTTGTATCTGCTTTGACTTGCTTTATTGTCAGTGCAAAAGAAGACCAAGTAATTAGTGACACTGAGTCTATTGGTATATAGCAGGGGTAGGCAAAGTCGGTCCTGGAGTGCCGATGTCCTGCAGAGTTTAGTTCCAACCCTGAAAAAAAAAACCTAACTTGTCTGTAGCCTTATTAATCCTGAAGACCTTGATTGGCTTGTTCAGGTGTGTTTGATACGAGTTAAAGCTAAACTCTGCAGGACAGCGGCACTCCAGGACCGACGCTGCCTATCCCTGGTAGATAGTATATTAACGTCTTGTTTATTAAACAATATAATTTCACAGTTGTGCTGCTATAAAGCTGCATGCGCGTCTACAACTGTCAAATCAGTCAAAAGATTCTGATGAAATGGCGCTCAGAGCTAATATATAGTAGTTGGCCCCACCCCTTTTGGTGGGCTGATGTGTCATGTTGTTCATGCAGAGCTACACAAATGTGAACAAATCAGGTTTGAGTATTCAGAGTAAATATAAGATTCCCCATAGCATCCCTTGACACAATGCTCATTCCCTTATCTAAGGGAACCGAGGTTACGTATTCTACAACTGAATTGACTCCCAAAAAATGCAGCTAGTGACAACCGCATTTTCAGAAATTCTATGCAGTTTGCATGGAACCAAACTGAACAACTAGTTATTAATGATGTATTTAAATGCATATAAGAGTTATATTTTCTGTATGTGTGGTGAAAGAAATCATAGGGTACGCTTTGACTCGCTAGTGTTGCCTAATCTTGCTAGAAAAAAATAAAATAAAACAACAGCAACAATAAACAAGAGCAAACTCAAAATAAATTCAAATCCAAATGTGTTAACTTGGAGTTAAGCCACATACCAAAATATAGCGGCCTTTCACTTGCCTTCTTTATCGCTTTATAAGCCTAGCCCAAAACAATAAGTCCAAAGACACAATGTAATAAGTGATGCTTATAATAAGTGGACATGGCAACACTTGAAGAGCACGCTCTGCTGAGCAACCTTCCAAACATGAACAAAACATCGTAAAAAATTACTGTAATATTACTTTTGTCAAAAAAGTGGATATAAAAGTGCATGAGACAGCAAAATGTTGATATGGTTACAACAATGTCAATCATCGCAGTTTTGAGAGTGAGTTCTGTTCCGTACACACATGAAACTGTAATTTAGGGGATTTAGATTCACTTCCATTTTTAAATGCGGTTGTCACTCCTTAAACTTTACAGTGTGTACATGGCCTTTGACACAAATATGGAGCAATATTTACCATAGTGGTATTTAGAAGAACAGGGTAGTTTCGGAAACACTGGTGAGACACGTCAGTGAATTGCTTGAGAATAATGTCTTCAAAAGTAAAACAAAAAGACAAACAGCCACAAATATTTTAGGCTTAATAATTCAGATATGATACTACAACAACATTCTAAGTGTACAGTAATGCTTTGATTTTAGTTTCTAGTTGAACAAAGATGTGTAAGAGTACCTTTAATGGAATTGAGTGATTCGATGGCTGGCTCTTTAAGTTTAGCCACACGGTCCTGCAAAATCATCTCAAAAATTCTGTAGTTGCTGAAGCCGAGCAGTTCTCTTCCTCTGTAATTCTGGCTAAGCTCCCTCGAACTGTCAACTTGTTGGGAGCAAGAGGGATTTTTTAAATATAAGAATGCAAAAAAAAAATCTTATAAAAGCTTTCAAAAAAGGTTCAAAAGGGTGCTGATGTTCAGTCCAGCAGCACTTTTCACAGTTTGTATCTGCTTTTACTTTGTTGTCAGAGCAAAGAAAGAAATTGTGTCACTAAGTCTGAAATGTAAGTGACTCAATATTAACTTGTTTATTAAACAATATCATTTCACAGTCGTGCTGTTGGTCTGAATATCAGCAAGTATTAAATTTGAAAATGTACTGACAGGACGTCTTTGTGTCATTAAGACCATCATTCCACTTCTTGAATTCAGACCGAAGCTGGACAAACAAATTTTCCTTAATGATCATCTCTCCTAATGATAAGGACTTGATTTTATCATTGAATCTTATTAATATCTGTGAGAAAGAAATAATAATATTTGTTATGTGAGCATGTTTTAAATTATATTAGCATTGAGGTAAAGGAGGCATTGTTAACTTGGAAAAAAAGATAAAATATGAATTGACAACACAGAGATAATACCACACCAAGTTCTATGGTTACAGATGACATCTTCAACAGAGGCACCATGTCTAATGTGACAATGTTTAGTCTAATAATTCTCTCAATTGTTTAACATTTTACAAATGTTCTGTGCTAGGGGATGTTACACTCTTAAAAATAAAGGTGCTTCATGTTGCCCTAGAAAAAACTTTTTGTCTAAATGGGTCCATAAAAAAACCTTTAACATCTGAAGAACTTTTCTGTTTCACAAAAGGTTCTTTGTAGTGAAAAAAGGTTCTTCTGATTATAAAAAAGTAAGAAAGAGATTGTTCCTCAAAGATCCTTTGACTGAATGGTTCTTTGTGGAACCAAAAATGGTTCTTCTATGGCATGTGAAGCACCTTTTAAAGCACCTTTATTTTTAATAGTGTATAATATACTTTTTTATTCACTCTTAAACCATCAACACAGTATGAATACAACTCTTCATACCAAAGGTATATCCCAAAACTCTTTATATAAATTATTTATTCAAATAAAGATATTTGGGTTACCTTTGCAATGTCTTCAGAATGTTTTGAGACATTTAATCATTGTGCTTACAACATACAGGCCAATTAAATTAAGAAAATTAATCTTTTTTTTCATTACCATACCAATGCATTGTCTAATTTCCAGCAAATTTGGCAATCATTTTAGGGTGAGTTTTCTTTTCTTCTTCTTCTTTCTTTTTAAAGTATGGTTTTTCATAAATTTCAAATTGGTGTGGATTTCACTCTTATTGAGAAACTTTGTTATTGATTTTGCCAATTTGACAATACTAAATCATTTAGAGGAAAATGTCATTTTCATATTATTTTTTCATCAGATGTTTCTATGGTTAGTAGCATAAACATAACTTATCTAATGGTCACACTTTAATTTATGGTCCAATTCTCACTATTAACTATTAATTATAACTTTTGCCTCAATAATCTCCTAAACTGCTGCTTGTTAATAGTTAGTAAGGTGGTTGTTAAATTTAGGTGTGGGGTGGATTAACCAATATGCTAGTAATATGCATGCTAGTTAGCAGTGAGAATTGGTCATAAACTAAAGTGTCACCTACCTAATTATATCACTATGCTGTGATTCAGCCCTAATAATAATTGTGAGAAGCGTGATGATAGCTTGAGTTAATCAAATTCTTACTTTAATGAGGAATTGTTTGGCTCCCTTCAGGTCCTGTGGTGGTCCAGCTTCACACTTCTTCAGCTCATTCCTCACATCCCACAGCTGCTTTTTTATCTGTTCATCCAGCTTTGGCAGTGATTTCTGACAGTGATGAATATAAAATAGATATAATAAACCCAACAGATGCACAGTGGATATTGTAAGCAGCATTGGAGGTAATGCATTACAAGTCATGTGAATTACATAATCGGTTTACTTTTTTCAAGTAACTACAACCCCAATTCCAGAAAAGTTGTGCTGTTTTGTGATATGCAATAAAATCAAGAATATGTTATCTGTTTATTATCTTTAACTTTTATTTAATTGACTAAAGTACAAAGAAAAAAATTCCAATGTTTTCACTTACAAACTTAAATTTATTTTGCAAATATAGCTACAGTTCGAGTCTCGGGCCGGCAGGAATTGTAGGTGGGGGGAGTGAATGTACAGCGCTCTCTCATCTTCAATACCACGACTGAGGTACCCTTGAGCAAGGCAACGAACCCCCAACTGCTCCCTGGGCGCCGCAGCATAAATGGCTGCCCACTGCTCTGGGTTTGTGTTCACGGTGTGTGTGTGTTCACTGCTGTGTGTGTGCACTTTGGATGGTTTAAATGCAGAGCACAAATTCTGAGTATGGGTCACCATACTTGGCTGTATGTCACATCACTGTCCTGTCACTTTCACTTTCACTTTACAATATACAATATACATACATTTGGGACAGAGGCATGTTTAACACTGTGTCACATCAACTTTCCTTTTAATTACAATGTTTCATTGTTTGGAAATTAAGGATACTAATTGTTAAAGTTTTGCGAGTAAAATTTTTGTCCAATCTCGCTTTATACAAGATTTCAGATGTTCAGCAGGCTGTGATCATCGTTGTCTTATTCTCCTTTTAATGACTGGTCATATATTTTCAGTGGGAGTCAGATCTGGACTGTCTCTACAAATCCACGCTGTTGTAGCAAATGCAGAATGAGAGCTGGTATTGTCTTGATCTAATAACCATGGACTTTCCATGAAAGACGAGATCTTAATGGCAGTATATTTCTCTGTATAATTCCAATATATGCCTCCATGTCAATGGTACCTTCGCACAAAAGCCAGTCACCCATGCCGTTTGCACCAATGCAACCCCACACCATGATAGACGTTTGCTTTTGCTTCTGTCACTGCAGCCTGTTCTCATTGTTTATACAGTACGTAGGTATTAATATGTAACATTTACAAGCACAAAACTTACATTTTTGTTAATTTTTCTTGATACTAAAACATACAATTTAGACGTATTTCAATGTTTAAAATGTACAAATCACTTTAGCTAAAAAAACATAAAATATTTACATATATTTTATCCCTGCTGAAAAAAACTGCTAAAACCGGCCTAAGCTGATTAGCTGATCTTAGCTGGTTTAAGCTGGAAGTGATATCATTAAAATATTGTTATCAATGCATTTTTTATCATTTTATCAATAAGCGATTTAACCTTAAAGGGGGTCATACAGTTTGATGTTTGTATGATGTTTATTATTTGGTGTATTTGGTGTAATGAAATGTGTCTATGTGGTTTAAGGTTTAAAAAAACATATTATTTTTCACATACTGTACATTATTGTCTATCCTCTATGCCTCGTCGTTTTTTACAAAGCTCATCGGTCTGAAAAGTGAGTTGTGCTATGATTGGCCAGCTATTCAGTGCTTTGTGATTGGCTGAATACCTCAAGAGTGTGACGGAAATGTTAAGCCTTTTGCCATACTGTGATTCATGTCCCGGTCAGAACACCAGCGAGACAAGACAAAAACAATAAAACCCATTACAAACGAGGCATTTGTTGCATCCATTGGGGACCTAATTATAATGACTTATACCCTGTTTTTACGCATTTTGTGTTGCGTTGCATCACACCGCATAAACATAAAACCATGTCTGCATTTGTGATTGGAGAAACAACAAACAACAAGTGCTACTACACTGCTCAGAACTCACATTTGAATCATCAGTGGCAAATCTTTTACATATGTAAATGTACTTACAGTCTGTGAGTCAGAACAGCGGGTACTGTAGTCTTCTCTCCAAGGATCAGGAAACAGTCCTCCACAAAATGTGCTGCTCACATCTGAATATTTGGGTTGAACTGTTCTGGAACAGTGTTTTAAATACAAATTAACCACTGATTTCTAGTTGTGTCCTCTTTTGGAAGGCCAAACTAATTATTTTCGCTTTCACAACGAAACAGCGTCTCCACAACGTGGTGCTGGCGGAAACAACAATACTACAGTGAGAATCAAAGGTTACGCCTTCTTTCTTTGCATGACCATTTGGGCAGTGTTATGCAAATATTCCCACATCGTGACATAGACATGTGGGGGTGTGTCTTAACTTAGTCTTAACTTTTATAAGGAAGTCGTGGCCTAATGGTTAGAGAGTCGGACTCCCAATCGAAGGGTTGTGAGTTCGAGTCTCGGGCCGGCAGGAATTGTGGGTGGGGGGAGTGAATGTACAGCGCTCTCTCCACCCTCAATACCATGACTTAGGTGCCCTTGAGCAAGGCACTGAACCCCCAACTGCTCCCCGGGCGCCGCAGCATATGTCTGCCCACTGCTCCGGGTGTGTGTTCACAGTGTGTGTGTGTTCACTGCTCTGTGTGTGTGCACTTCGGATGGGTTAAATGCAGAGCACAAATTCTGAGTATGGGTCACCATACTTGGCTGAATGTCACGTCACTTTCACTTTCACTTTCACTTTCATAAAGAATATCCCACATCATGACATAGATATGTGGGGGTGTGTCTTAACAAGTCTTAACTTTTATAAAGAATATCTATTTGGATTTGAGACTTTAGTCTTTAGATCTTCTTTATGCACCAAGAACTTGTAACACTCCAAAGAGAAAGGAAAACTTGAAATCACATCATATGACCCCTGTAACTTACCCCAAACCTAAACCTACCCATTTTATGGCGAATATTAAAAGGATATGAATAAAATTAAAAATAACCATTTTAGTAATCATATAGCATTAAAATATTTGGTAACACTTTACAGTAAGGTGTCATTTGTTAACATTAGTTAATGTATTAATTAACATGAACAAACAATGAACAATACATTTATTACAGTATTTATTCATCATTTATATTTATTCGTTAGTTAATAAAAATACAATCATTCATCATTAGTTCTTGTTAGCACACAGTGAATTAACTAATGTTAACAAACACAACTTGTGATTTTAAAAAAGCATTAGTAAATGCTGAAATTAGCATTAACTAAGATTAATAAATGCTGTAGAAGTATTGTTCATTCTTAGTTCATGTTAACTAATGTTAACTAATAAACCTTATTGTAAAGTGTTACCAATTCACTTATCAATCATTTATTTATTGCAAAAATGTCAAAAGCAGTACCAAAAGTGACCCAAATGACAATGTGTTGCAGCCACAGTCCTCTCTGGCGGAATACAGTAGGTTTGTGTGAGGTGCATAGCAGAATTTAAATAGTTAATCGCTGAAAATATTATCCAGATTATTTTCCGGATCCACTCTGTGAACTCGTGATGGCTCTCGTGCACCATTCAAACACATCTCACCAGAAACATGGCATGTCACAATCTGTGGAGAATGCAGTCGAGAGCCAATAAGCATTCAATTAGCCTGCCGTAAAACCTGACGTTTGAAGCGGAAACATTTGAATTTGTAAAGAGCGCAACAGTCAATGCAGGCTTTGCTGTTTATGGTCATTGGACTCGCTTTTTGGAAATGCCTTTTGTGGCTCAAGGTAGACAAAGTAAACCTTACATGACAAGTAAAGTTAAACAATTGCAGAAATGTTATTTATTTTAAGGGTTTAAAGTGAAGTCTTGTTCAACATTATGTAGGCTATTCTTGAAAATAAGAGTCTGGATGATCCCTTTGGTCTTTGGGAATGAGAACTCAACATAATTTTTAACAGAAATAAATCGCAATGTGGAATTATCTTACCACAGCACACATTTTCACTGTGTTTTTGACATCTGAGATGAGCTCTGGCCCAGAGAACCCGGCAGTATCACTGCATAGAATTGCAATAGAACGTTCTCCTAGAGTAACAGAGATTTAAGTTGCATTTCTTGATGAAGCGGCAGACTTTGTGACAGCAGTTTTCTGAAGTACTCCTGAGCCCATGTGGCTATATTTAACACTGCAGTATGACGGTTTCTTTTGCAATGCCATCTGAGGGCTCAAACGTTAGCATATTCACCTGAAGCTTTCCTGCTTTGCCCTACACAAGCTGAGATTTCTCTGTATTCCCTGGATCTTTTTGCATTATTATATATAATACTTAGTAAAAGACCTAAATTTGATTTTGCTTTCAAAAATTACACTTCTCACATGAAATTTGGCACAAAGTGGTGAGCCATGATTCAGCTTTGCTTGCAAAGACTGAGATGCTCCTTTTATACCCAAACATGATCCCCTCACCTATACCAATTTACCTGCTTACTGTGAACTGTTTCAAAACAGTTTAACATGGATATTCTATATTCTAACCTTATTACTTTTAATTAGTGTGTTGCAGCCATCAAAATTAAAATTTGTTAATATTTATAAAATATATTTACGTTGGTCAGTGAAAACTTTGGAAATATGTTCTTTGTACTTATTTTTGTACCAAAGAGAATTAAAGGGGTCATATGATGTGAATTCAATTTTTCTTTTCTCTTTGGAGTGTTACAAGCTCTTGGTGCATAAAGAAGATCTGTAAAGTGTCAAATCCAAAGAGATATTCTTTATAAAAGTTGTCAACCACTCCTACCTAAAACGGCTCATTCTAACACACCCCCACTTCTATGTATCGATGTGGGAATATTTGCATAACGCCGCCCAGATGTTCACGCAAAGAAAGAAGGCATAACTTCAGTATAAGTCATTATAATCAGTAATTATGTCATCACTGGATGAAACAAATGCCTTGTTTGTAATGGGTTTTATTGGTTTTGTCTCATCGTGCCGGGACACACGGCATCACAGTATGGTGAGGGGCGTAACATTTCCATCACACGCTTAAGGCATTCACACCTCGCTTAAGACACCTTGCTTTTTCAGAACAATGAGCTTTGTCAAAATCGACATTTCAGTCGAAATGCGGGTTATAGAGTAGCAACAATAATGTACATTATATGGAAAATAATGTGTTTTTTGAACCTTAAACCGCATAAACACATTGCATTATACTTAATACACAGAATAATGTTGTTTTTAGCAAATGTCATATGACCCTTTTAACAAATAACATATTCTTGATTTTATTGCATTTTACAAAACGTCCCAACTTTTCTGGAATTGGGGTTTAAGCATTACTTTTTCACTTACATTACTTTTTACGTTACTTTTATAAAAGTAACACCAGTTACTTTGTTTCCCCATGTATTGACTGACAATTCTCCTGTCCCCATATTGAAAGAAAGTAGGAGTAAGTGCAGAGGCGTTGTGTGCGCTGTGTGAACATGATCTTACTGTACAAACCCGATTCCAAAAAAGTTGGGACACTGTACAAATTGTGAATAAAAACAGAATGCAGTGATGTGGAAGTTTCAAATTTCAATATTTTATTCAGAATACAACATAGATGACATATCAAATATTTAAACTGAGAAAATGTATCATTTCAAGGGAAAATTAAGTTGATTTTAAATTTCATGGCATAAACACATCTCAAAAAAGTTGGGACAAGGCCATGTTTACCACTGTGTGGCATCCTCTCTTCTTTTTATAACAGTCTGCAAATGTCTGGGGACTGAGGAACAAGTTGCTCAAGTTTAGGAATATGAATGTTGTCCCATTCTTGTCTAATACAGGATTCTAGTTGCACAACTGTCTTAGGTCTTCTTTGTTGCATCTTCCTCTTTATGATGCGGCAAATGTTTTCTATGGGTGAAAGATCTGGACTGCAGGCTGGCCATTTCAGTACCCGGATCCTTCTTCTACGCAGCCATGATGTTGTAATTGATGCAGTATGTGGTCTGGCATTGTCATGTTGGAAAATCCAAGGTCTTCCATGAAAGAGACGATGTCTGGATGTGAGCATATGTTGTTCTAGAACTTGGATATACCTTTCAGCATTGATGGTGCCTTTCCAGATGTGTAAGCTGCCCATGCCACACGCACTCATGCAACCCCCATACCATCAGAGATGCAGGCTTCTGAACTGAGCGCTGATAACAACTTGGGTTGTCCTTGTCCTCTTTAGTCCGGATGACATGCCGTCCCAGTTTTCCAAGAAGAACTTCAAATTTTTATTCGTCTGATCACAGAACAGTTTTCCACTTCACCACAGTCCATTTTAAATGAGCCTTGGCCCAGAGAAAACGCCTGTGCTTCTGGATCATGTTTAGATATGGCTTCTTTTTTGACCTATAGAGTTTTAGCTGGCAACGGCGAATGGCATGGTCTACTGTGTTCACCGACAATGTTTTCTGGAAGTATTCTTGAGCCTATGTTGTGATTTCCATTACAGTAGCATTCCTGTATGTGATGCAGTGCCGTCTAAGGGCCCGAAGATCATGGGCATCCAGTATGGTTTTCCGGCCTTGACCCTTACGCACAGAGATCGTTCCAGATTCTTTGAATCTTTGGATGATATTATGCACTGTAGATGATGATAACTTCAAACTCCTTGCAATTTTTCTCTGAGAAACTCCTTTCTGATATTGCTCCACTATTTTTCGCCGCAGCATTAGGGGAATTGGTGATCCTCTGCCCATCTTGACTTCTGAGAGACACTGCCACTCTGAGAGGCTCTTTTTACACCCAATCATGTTGCCAATTGACCTAATAAGTTGCAAATTGGTCCTCCAGCTGTTCCGGCCTCTTATTGCTACCTGTCCCAACTTTTTTGGAATGTGTAGCTCTCATGAAATCCAAAATGAGCCAATATTTGGCATGACATTTCAAAATGTCTCACTTTCAACATTTGATATGTTATCTATATTCTATTGTGAATAAAATATAAGTTTATGAGATTTGTAAATTATTCCATTCCTTTTTTACTCACAATTTGTACAGTGTCCCAAATTTTTTGGAATCGGGTTTGTAGTTCTAGACTAAATGTCAACATGCATTTACTGAAAAGAACAAACAAACAGTTTGTTCAGTATTCATCAAAATCAAAAAAAATTTTTTAAAGGCAAACTCAGAATGACACAAACCTGCAATAATGTTAACACAAAAAATACTTTTGAATCCCTTTTTTTAACTAGTGTCTTTATTGCTTGCCTTCAATTATCCAGTTCAACCATATTAATAAGTAAAAAATGACTTTAGATAAACATAACTGTAACGCAGAGACAGTGGTGTTGGGATCCATGTGCAGCTTTATTAAATAACAAGGTAGGTCAGACAGGCATAGATCGGTCACTGGCGTCAGGTATAACAAAGGCTGGGCAGATTCATAGTGAACTAGCTGAATGACTCTTTGTCGTAAGGCTTGAGGTACGAAGGTGAGGTTAGGTGGAGGTTCCGGCTGGTGGTGGTTCGGTGGTTTGAACGTCTGTGATCTCAGTTATGATGTCCCATTGAATGGGTGCGAGAATGATGGTAGATGGAAGGATGGATTCTTGGCTGGGAGAATCTAGTAAAGAACAGTGACCACCTTGCCTGTCGTGATTGAGTGTCTTGGCTGATTTCAGATACTCTAGACTTCGGCAAGAAGTTCTCAGTTACCCATGTCATAATTTTGCTCAGTGGGACTGAGTTTGCTGGAGTGAAAGGCGCAGGGATAAAGTTTAGGCGGGTTACCCTGTCGTTGTGAGAGAACTGCCCCAATGCCCGTGCTAGATGCGTCCACTTCCACAATGAACTCTCGCTCTGGGTCGGGATGGTGCAAGATAGGTGCAGTAGTAAACCTCTCCTTGAGGGTTTGGAAGGCGGAACGGGCTGCTGAAAACCATTCGGGGCGCTGACTACCCTTTTTAACCATTGAAGTCATGGGAGCCACTATAGTACTGAAGTTACGAATGAATCTCCGAAAGAAGTTGGCGAATCCTAGAAAGCGTTGCAGTTCCTTTAAGCTGGCAGGTAGAGACCAGTTGACAATGGCTTGAACCTTCTTGTCGTCCATGTCTACCCCTCCCGAACTGATCACGTACTTGAGGAATGATACAGTTTCCTGGTGGAACTCACACTTTTCGGCTATGGCATATAGCTGGTGGTTGATGAGACGTTGTAAGACTGCCCGAACCTGCTTGACATTATTCTCGTATGACTCTGAGTAGATTAAGATGTCATCTATGTAAACGATGACCCAGTGGTTTAACATGTCTCTGAACACATCATTGATGAAGGCCTGGAATACTGAAGGACTGTTCGCAAGCCTGAATGGCATAACCAGATACTCATAGTGCCCAGTCGTAGTAGAGAATGCAGTCTTCCATTCATCGCCCTCTTGGATGCGAATGAGGTTGTATGCACTGCACAGATCCAGCTTGGTGTAGAACCTTTCGGAACTGTTCCAGGGCTGCAGGGACTAGAAACAAGGGGTAGCGAAACTTGACGGTGATATCATTGAGTCCTCAGTAATCGATACAGGGACGAAGACCTCCATCCACCTCCGAATAAAACCTGTAGAGAGTTCCTCCTCAATATAGAACTTTATAGCCTCAACTTCAGGTTGTGATAAGGGGAAAACCCTTCACTTGGGAGGATGTGAGATTGAGGGCACAGTCACTTGTTCTATGAGGAGGTAGTTGAGACGCCTTGGTCTTACTGAAGGCCTCTGTGAGATTGTGATATTCAGCAGGCAGTTGGAACACCAGCTTGCCCTCCTTCTCCTTTCTGACTGGAGTAGCGTTGAGACAATTCTGTCGACAGAAGTCTGACCACTGCACAATCTGTCCTTCGGACCAGGAGATTGAGGGATTGTGCTTCTCCAACCAAGGCAGTCCCAGAATGATAGGTGTTCTTGGAGATTGGAAGACAAAGAGTCGGATACATTTGGTGTGAAGAGCTCCAGTGCATAATTGTATGTCTTTCGTGGGGAAATGAATTCGGCCGGTGCCCAGCAGTCGGCCATTTAATGCTGCCACTGCCAAGTGAGACACATAAGGAACAAGGGGAATGTTATGAGTTTTTGCAACCCCCGAGTCAATCAAAGCCGTAGCTTCTGTGATCTGCCCATTTATCTTTAACGTGACTGGAATCTCTAAAGCAGTGGAAGAACTAGAATTCGAACTCACCGCAGATGGATTGCGAGGCGGACGAGTGGGACAGAAAGCTCTCATGTGTCCAGGTAATCCGCAGTATAGGCACAGCTGTTGGTGAATGCATCTCTCTCTCTCCTCTCCACTGAGATAAGTAAAGCCAGTCTGCATGGGTTCTATGTCAGGAGGTGACGATGTGGTGCCGACTGGAGCCGAAGAGAGCTGAGGTTAACGACGAGAGCGTAGGAGGTTGTCGATCCAAATGGCCAGCTCAATTAATTGATCCAAGGATTTCCCCTCATCTCAACAGGCTAATTCAGACTGTAATTCCATGCTCAGACCTCTGCAAAAGTGTAGTTTGAGTGGATCCTCCGGCCACCCTGTCTGTGTAGCGAGAGTGCGGAAAGAGAGAGCATAGTCTGACGCTGATCTCCTTCCTTGGCGTAGAGATGACAGCTGCTCACCTGCCTCCTTTCCATCAGTGGGATGTTCGAAAACCTCCTTAAACTGCTGGATGAAGGCCAAGAAGGAAGGGGAGACAGTCTGAGTCTCACTCCACACCGTGGTAGCCCACTCCAACGCCCTTCCAGTGAGAAGTGAACAGACAGTGTGTTGTTGGTGAACAAACATGAAACATTGGAGTAGAAAGCCCTTACATTTCGAGGGAGAGCCGTCAAACTTCTTGGGAAATGCCAAACGAGGGCTGGTGGTGGAGATAGGCACAACCGGAGCTTGAGGCTATGGATTCGGAGAAGGAGCTTGAGCTTCCGGTGCTTGCAAATGAAGGGCTTTCAAAGTCTTTACTATCTCCTCCGTTAGCGAGGTAAGTTGGTTAAGTTGTTGCTGGTGTGTGGCCAGAACCAATGCTTGAGCAGATACCTCGGTGGTGAAATGACAGAACACTGTTGGATCTATTTCTGGCAAAGTCTTCTGTAATGCGGAGACAGTGGCATTTGGATCCATGTGCAGCTTTATTAAATAACAAGGTAGATCAGACAGGCATAGATCGGTCACTGGCGTCAGATATAACAAAGGCTGGGCAGATTCATAAACAGAGTTCGTAAGAAGGGTCAGGGCAGGCAGCAGACAGACAATAGTACAATACAACAAGGCAGGCAGGGTCAGAGTAGGTAGGCAGCTATCAATCGTCAATGGGTAAACAGTCCAGGTAATAAACAGGTAATCAGACACAGGAGAAATGCTCAGAAATGCATGCAGGGCAAAACAAGACTTCGCAATGAGCACAGGGAAGGCACAGCTTAAATAGGCAGGGTAATAGCACACACCTGTGCAGGTGATTAGTCTCAAGCACGGAGCATTGTGGGAAATGAGTCCGAAAGGTAGACTAGTACTCCAATGATGGTTCCCTCTGGTGATGATCGGAGGGAGCCACAGAGGCTGAATTTGTGACAGTAACATTTTGGTTTCCTTTGTTAGTTAGTAACACAAAATTGGAATGCATTACTTTAAAAAGTATCTTTCCTGAACACTTGTTATAAGAGAAAAATTATGAATATGAGAATGAATATAGGATTTAGGCTCAAAACTAGTGAGCCACCTAACTGTTTTGGCTTTTGTACCTTCTTCAGACTGCAGTGGTGTAATATCATGGTCTCTCAATACATTTGATATTTACTGTATATAAACAGGCATTTACAAACTTACTTTAATATGATTGACGAGATCTTGAGTGAGTTTGATGGCAAGACATTTAATAGTCGCTTTATTCTCATCCAAAAGGGGTCTGTAGAAAAACAAAAGGAACACTTCGTAAAATGCCATTAATATGTAGAGAATATAAGTGAATCTGATTTAAAAATACATTTTTAAATTTAAGATTTTATTATGATATAGTTGGATATATGCAGCATTTAATTTCGGCCCACAGCCCTCAGTCAAGTTTGATTTTTGGCCCTTCATATTGACGCACACATCAACGACTATACTAAAAAAATGGAAACTAAGGAAAGCTAAGGAGAAAATAGCATAAGGATTTAAAAAAAAAAAAGAAAATGAGCAGAAAATGTCTGGGAGCACAAAACAGAAATATAACCAAGGAAAAAAATTTTGATAATTTTGCATTAATGTTACTTTTTTGTGCAATATGACTTTAAATGTGATTAAAGTTTTGATTCATGATTGTTATTTTTAAAATGCATTTTTACGCATGTCTGTGCACATGTGCTTAAAGACCAAACATGTAATACGCATGTGAATGATGTCATCATTTTTACAATTTTTTACATGGCGACAATAATGGTATCATTTGGTATCATTAATGGTATCATAAAAACTTGGCACTTTGAAACCTATGCATGCTGTTTTTGTGTAAATGATTAGCCAAACGCACAAAAAGGTTTTTGTTGAAAATGGTGTAAACAGTGTACATAACACTGGATAGTCTTCATGACATGACATGCAAAAGTTCATCATTATTAGTCATCAGCTTTTATACAATATGTAGGGCACAGTGTGAGAAAAACCTTCAGATTACACACAACTCAATTCTGTCTCTTCTTTGTAAGTAACCAAAACCACATATGAAAACACGCAATGAAAACGAGACGTGTGTGTCTGCAGGGCACAGCAGCTTTCTCAGAATGTATGGAGTGACAGACAACCAATTGTCAAGTCTGTTTCTGTTAACACAGCAGGGCTTCAAAAATGCGTTTGTGTGAAAGTAGTCACTGCTGGTCACTACTGATTACATGTAATCTGAATTACGTAATCAGATTACAAAAAAAATAAGTCCTTGTTATTAGATTGTATTACATTTTAAATTACTCATAATCACAGTTACTTTTTTGTTGATTACATTTTATTCTCACATTAGCAATAAATTATTTGTTATTCATTGATTCTCACTTATTCTTCTTTTTCCATTCTAAAATAGCCTACCGGTTATAGGCTATACATTAAGAAAGTCTTCTGTTTTGTGGACATTCACACAAAGAACAGTCACTAGTCAGGTGGATGTAATTACACAGACCATGGATTTCTTTTTTTGGAAACGCACACCTGGTCGGGAGACTTATGTAAATATTTTGTTTATAGGGGTATGTTTCAATTTGTGTAATACTCACATATTTAGTAGTGCATACTGCATAAACTGAAACATGTCAACAACAGTCAAATTATATTTTCTTTAGATTGTAACCTGAAAAAGTCATGATTTTGGAAGAAATCTCTCTCAATTTGTGTCGCCTCCACCAGAGAAACTTTCTCATCGATCTGTTGTTGTCCTCTACACTTCACCATGACGTAACCTTTGCGGAGAGGAATCACTTTGTTCTGGACAACGGCCAGAATATTCTTCTCGGTTCCTCTGTCTATGAGGTCTGGCTTGGTTAAAATGGCTGTGTGAAAGCAAAACAGTTATTCTCTAAAATGTTCTGTTTGCTGAAAGATATGAGATGCTGTGCAGATGATCCTCTTCATTACCAAGAGTTCTTACACCCTCAGGATCTACTTCTTGTGCCATTTTCAGTGCTTCAGTTGTTGCAATGTCTGTGTTACATGGGACCACTACCATGTTTATAGTCTCTGGCTTCTCAATAAATTTCATGATCAGACGTTGGATCTATAAGACATGAAGTTTTAAAACTGGATATATATATGGTACTGAATCTGGAGTACAAAATCAGATTATAATGCATACCTGGTTTCCAATATCTTGTGGTTGTCCTTGCACTGGGACTCGAGCGATTCCCAGGTAGATCGATCAGTGTGAGGTCACACACATCCGCTGACCTGACCTCTAAAGTGATGAGGTCATCACAGATTTTCACCCCTTTTCCAGCCAACTCATTCTGGGCTGTAAAACACACACTGCATGATTATGATTAACCATGTGTTTCTCAACATGATCGCTTTAGTCAAGTTTATATACTCTTGTATTTGCACTGTGCTCATACATCAGAGCTTGATAATAAGGACTGCTCAATGGCCTGGGGCTTGAGATGCCAGAGCTGTCAACAACTTAAAATTTAATTTTTCAGTAAACTTAACATACTATCCGACAAGCCGATGTCAAAACAGAGCTGTGCTTTAACCTCCTAAGATCCTGCATCCTCATATGAAGACATTATATTTTAGTGTATTTCTCTGAGATTATACATGCCACAGTTTTAAGTCTGGATGTCCTGTACAAAGCACATTCAGGGCTTTTCAGAGATACTAAATGTTTGGATGTTTCACCATGACCATTCCCTCTCCTTGGTCTTCAAAAATGTCTAATATTAATTTAGTGACACTCTTATGGAAAATGATAATATTTTGCAATTAAACTTTAAATCTGGCTAATTTTTAAACTGCGTCAAAAATCAACATCTCAGGAAAATGTTATGGGGTTTTAAATCAAAATATGACTTTATGTTGCAAAACAGGACGTTGATTTCATACATGTCCTCATATGTGGACACCGGGACTAAAAGCATGTTTATTACGCATTTTGGGAGACACAACAAATGAATAGGGAAATAAATTATATGTCAATATTCCTATAAAATATTGCATATTATTATGAAAATCTTGTCAATTATTACGCCCATTATTATACTTTTTTCATTACATGTTGCCCCCCCACCTAAAAAAACATTAATATGCATTTAGTTTATTGATACATTATATATAATGAGAAAACCTGTTTATGGCCATTTTACACACATTTTGCATAAAGAAAAAATGGTATATCAAATCATTCTGTTATAACATAGGTCATATAAGGTTTTTTTTTTTTTTTTTTTTTTTTTTTTTTTTTTAATGCTCTTAACAATGTAATGACATGAAAAAATACTAAAATGTTTTGCCGGGTCCCAAGAGGTTAAGTATGCAGAGTAAATTCAGAGTAACAAAACTACAGCAGCAACAAGTCTGTGTTGCCTTTAGCAGCTTCTACAGGTAAAGATAACTTAAAGCACTGTGTGTCCTTTTTCAGGCAGTATTTGAACATTTTTTATTTTTAAATAAAAAAAAATAATAATAAAAAAAGCCAAATATTTTAATGCATTATTTATTTATTATACCATTAATAATTAACTTAAGTTGTAGTTAACTAGTTAAGTATTTAAATAATTAACCATAGTAGGCTGTTGGTGTCTGGGCTTATTCATTTATTTACTTATTTTTAAATGACAGGAGACTTTGTGACTTCCTGCTCTTACTACTTCATTTTATAATAAATCCAAAAGCAACATGTGAGAAAAAACTAGGGAGTTGAAATGGCAACTGAGCTAATGAGTGATCCTCTGCTGCCACCTACTGGATATAATGGTAATTTCATGTCATTTTAATCTTAAGTCTTTGTTTTCCACCTTCTTCTCAGTGGTGGACAGTAACGGAGTAGCTTTACTTCGTTACTGTACTTAAGTACATTTTTCAAGTATCTGTACTTTACTGGAGTAGTTTTATTTTAAGTAACTTTCTTATCTATTTTAAGTAACTTTTACTTTTACTTCACTACATTCCAAAGCATAAGATCGTACTTTTTACTTCACTACATTTCATAAAACATATCGTTACTCCTTATAATATATCACGTGCTCTGAGACGCAGAAGCGGTGTCTGATTCAAGAACGAACTGATTCTTCGGTTCGCAAATCGCACCAAACGATTCATTCACGAATTAGAATGATTCGATTGCAGCTGTTCTCGAGTCTACAACTCACTGATTCAAATGAACCGTTTAGTGCGAGTCTCTAGTGAACTCAATTCACAACCGGGAGATCTTGTGAGCGCGCGTGCGCCTGATGCTGCTAAAAGTAAGTTACTAATGTCGAATTTTGAGATAAATTATTGTAACTGAAAATCATATTTAGGTCAAAATTGTCAGTTGTTTGTGAACTAAATCTTCTGTAAAGGGTGATCTATTTAAGCCCACTGAAATGCTTGAATGCAAACACATCAGCATCTGTGCCTCTTAGGTCAAAAAAACAAAACATTAAATTAACACAGATTAAATAAAATGACTAATGCACGTTCAAATTCCCGCTGCCATAACATAAACAGTTGTATTAAAATGTTACGCATTTATCCCTATGTGACGTCTGTTTTATATTGTTTGTCAACAGTATAAACGTTTATATTGTTTGAATTAACCACCCAAGTAGACAGATATGAATGTTTATTCATAACCATACTGAAAATAAGTAAATATTGTTAGCTGATGCTAACTGTCTAGCTAACAAGCTTGCTGGTGCTAAGTTGAGGTTATTTTTAAAAATAAAGTCCAAATATTTTCATTCAACCACCTAGATATATTATATCTGGGGGAAAAAGAAAGGCTGTGATGTTCAGAACATGGTAACTACAGTAATTATCAAAGTGGGAAGTGATGCCCTCTGGGAGTATTTGGCCAGGACAGACAAGGTTTGAGAAAATGTTCTTCCTAACTTCAGGCCTTATTCTCATGTCATATATAACTGTGATGTTCTGCAAAACAACAAATTTTAAAACACTTTTTTTCTTACTGGTGAAAATCTGATGATCAAATGTGACCCTGGAGCACAAAAGCAGTGTTAAGTCTCTGGGGTATATTTGTAGCAATAGCCAAAAATACATTGTATGAGTCAAAATGATTATTTTTTTTCTTTTATGGCAAAAACCATGTTCCATGAAGATATTTTCTAAATTTCCTACTGTAAATATATAAAAACTTATTTTTTGATTAGTAATATGCATTGCTAAGAATTCATTTAGACAAGTTTAAAGGTGATTTTCTCAGTGTTTTGATTTTTTTGCACCCTCAGATTCCAGATTTTCCAATAGATATCATCCTTTCCTAACAAACAAAACATCAATGGAAAGCTTATTTAATCAGCTTTCGTATGATGCCTAAATCTCAATTTAAAAAAATTGACCCTTATGGTTTTGTGGTCCAGGGTCACAAATCTGTTTTCTCTCAGGTACATCGCAGTGTAAGCTTCACAGTGAACATTACTACATCACTCTTGTCAGCGTAGTCCATATCAACAACAAAAAATATATCTTGACTCCATGTAGTGGTTATTTTGAGAAAATTCCAGGTATTTTGAGCAGTAGGATTATAAAAAAAAATATGTGCTAATATAAAATTAAGTAGCCAGCCTATATAAAATTTTTTACTTAAGTACATAAAAAATCGAGTACTTTTGTACTTTCACTCAAGTAAAATTGAAAAAGGAGTACTTTTACTTTTACTGGAGTATTATTTTATTATACGTATCTGTACTTTTACTCAAGTACTTGATTTGTGTACTTCGTCCACCACTGCTTCTTCTCCATGAATGAATGTGAACATTTAAAGTGAATTCAAGTGATTTTTTTGGGGGGGTGGGGGGTGCTTGTCTTTGTCACTCATGATTAGTTTGCATCCCTTGGTATTGTGTCTTGCTGCCAGTGGGGAGCCTACGAATTAATATAAATAAATATAATTACATTTACTTAGTTGACATTATTTATCTCGTCTACATTATATTAGATGAGTTAACATAATTAGTTGTCAACTAATAAAACTAGTAAAGCTGATAAAAACATACCTCGGGTCAAAAATTAACCAAGAGAGGCTGTCAACAGCTGGCACTAATTTCAAGTGGAACATACAAATGTGTTGAAGGACATAGTGACAGTATTTGCTGTAGCAAAGATGAAGATTGATATTTTGTTAAAGAATAAGCATTTTGTTTTAAAAAATTAAGAATTTATGTTCTATTATATGTGTTTTAACTACTTTATGTACTTTATTTATATTGTATAAATATATATCTAGGTAACAAAGATATATTAACAAAATAATCTTTTAGAAGGTCCTCATCTATTAATTTTGCCTGGGGCCCCCACTTCATCTTGAATCGCCTCTGTGTGCAAACAGTGAGAAACTCTATATTTGTGCAGTGTGTGCATGTCCAGAAAAAAAAAAAAATCTGATTTGAAGCTTGTGACATAGAAACACACACATCAGCATGAACACTATATTTAGTGTTCATGTAAACACTACATTCAGATTCATCAATCAGAATGAATTCAGTCCAATTGCTGCATGTAAACATAGCCAGTGATTCTTTATGGTGAACGGGTCTGTTATAATATTGTGAAATGTCTTTACTGATTGTCAATTTGCGTGTTATGTATCAATAACACTGAAAGGACAATAGATTTTAAGAGTTTTACTAACCTTCTTCAACATGTTTTTCAACTAATGAAGGATCCTCGAATTCAATCATCTTCTCCTCATAAGACAAACGTGGCCTTTTGCTCGCTGAACTTGACAGTTGGTTAGAAACTTGAAAAGGTGTTGTAACATGGTTTAAATTTAGTTGTAGGAATTAAAATTTAGAACCAATTAGGAAAACAAAATGAGATTGCAAGATTTTTCACTAACCTGCTTTAGTATTTTTTTCAATTTTCTTCTTATGGTAAGACAGAACAGCTTTCCAGCTGACTCCACCTGTTACGTTCCTCAGCCTCAGCTCTAATGGACATCTAGTGACAATTCCTGTCAAAAATCAGTAGAAAAACAGATGCTGACAAAATATTATTTTAATGTTAACACTCTATTTCACACACACACAAACACATATGAATATCCAATTCACCGCTTCCTCTTGGTAACGCAATTCCAGACAGTGCTTCCAGCACAGAGCTTTTCCCAGAACTCTGGTCTCCAATCACTACGATAGTCGGCAATGCCAAGTCCTTCTGAATGCCAACTGAGCGCAGAGTGTCAATCAGGTCAATGTATGGACGAATGCTCTCCTCTAAATGATGGTGAACCTCGCCCTTCATTCCCTGACTAAATAAAAATTAAAAATGTACATTTTATTTGTAATGTTGTGTCAATTTATGTCCTTTTATAAAGACATTCTATTACTTTTTTATTTTAAACCATTTTTAAATAGAACTTATTTTATATTTTTTACAACATTTTATTTCTCTCTATCTTTTATTATGCAAGTTAAAAGCATTTTGAATTAGTATTGTGAACTAAATGTACTATTTAAATAAAGTTGCTTTGAATATAATGTACATTTCTTTATTATTATCTAGAGCACATAACAAGTAACCTAGGTCTGTAAATTCATATAAAAATATTTATCTCCAATTGATTAATTCAAAGTTAGATTAGTAATAACAAAATAAAATATATACTAGCCTTTCTTTTAAAGAATTATCAGTGTCTTCAACATTATCTTGAACACCGCTTTGAGCTGAAGAAGAAGAAGAAAAATAATTCATTCTTAAATTGGCCATTTCCTGGGGGGAAAAAAACCGAAGAGAAAAAAAAATGAAAAGACAAAAATAAATTTAGATGTCTCCTATAAACTTTATACTTGACCAAAACACAGTGTTTGTGTCGATGCGGAAGAGAAATCACAAACAATCTGTGTGTCAGACTCAATTTATAGTGTATCACACCCATAAAATTGAATACGAAAGTAAAGAACAGACTGAACACGTCAGCAGAGGCGGTCAAAGTACACAACTCCATTACTCGAGTGAAAGTACAGATACTGCTGGTCAAATATTACTCCATTACAAGTAAAAGTTGTAAAGACAGATTTTGAGTAAAAGTACAAAAGTACCAAAAGTAGTACCAAAAGTGCAGTACCAAAAGTAAATTTAGTTCCCTTTCAGTCAGTCACTCTTGACGTCATGTCGGTGACCGATGAATTGGGATCTCGCTAAGAGAGACCAATCCACTCCGAGTGTAAACTAAACGAGCCAATGCACATTGACAGAGTGTGGTTTTTTCTGTCCCTGGGTCCCAGGAGGGCATGGAGAGTCACGGACTAACCAACACCGGACCACACGCATCCTCCTTCATTGCAAGCAGGCAGTACAGGTGGTTAGAGATTCCATCTCCATCTCGCTGCCCCACTGCAGGTACGGTGGTGGTTCCACTGGTCATGCTTGCACGGTATCTGGGTGCCTGGCTAGCGCTACCCAGCCCGTCTCGCTGGCTTCTGCGGACCATCAGACTCGGCTATGCAATTCAGTTCACCCTGCATCCCCCCAAGTTCAGTGGCATCTGATTCACGGCAGTGAAGGTGGACGATGCTCCTGTCTTGCGAGTGAAGATCGCATTCCTACTGGTGAAGGATGCGATAGAGCTGGTCCCTCCAGCTGATATGAAGACAGCGTTTTACAGCCCCTACTTCATTGTACCCAAGAAAGGTAGTGGTTTACGACCAATCGCGATCAACCTGAAGGCTGTGTACTTCATGTGTCGATCCTTCCATGCCAGAAACCATTTCTGTGGTTTGTGTTCGAAGAACATGCATATCAGTACAAGGTCCTGCCCTTCGGGCTGTCCCTGTCTCCCCGTGTCTTCATGAAAGTTGCGGAGGAGGCTCTTGTTCCCCTCAGAAAGCAAGGTGTTCGCATCCTGAACTATCTTGATGATTATACTAGCACAGTCTCTGGATCAGTTATGCGAGCACAGAGACCTGGTGCTCCAGCACCTTAGCCTGTTGGGTCTTCGGGTCAACTGGGAAAAGAGAAAACTCTCCTTGACACAGAGGAAGTCTTATCTCGGTATGGAGTTTGATTCAGAACGTGCGCGGTCGGTGCTGAATGGCTTGAATTCATTCAAGGGCAGGACGGCGGTCCCACTGAAACAATTTCAGAGGCTCCTGGGGCATATGGCAGCTGCAGCGGTCCGAACGGACAACACAGCGACTGTTGTGTACATCAACTGACAAGGTGGTCTAAGCTCCTGTCGCATGTTGCAACTCGCCCGCCACCTCCTCCTTGGAGTCGGAAGGTTCTGTGGTCACTTCGTGCCATTCATATTTCGTATGGCTGATGAGCTGTCACGAGCTATGCTCCCAGGAGAATGGAGACTCCATCCCCAGATGGTCCAGCTGATTTGGAGAATCAGGTAGGTAGACCTGTTTGCTTCTCCAGAAACCTCTCACTGGCAGTTGTTCGAGGGAACACTCGGCTCGGACGTGTTGGCACACAGTTGGCCGCGGGGCCTGCGAGTATCCATTTCCCCCAGTGAGCCTTTTTTGCACAGACACTGTGCAAGGTCAGGGAGGACGAGGAGCAGGTCCTGCTTGTGGCGCCGTGTTGGCCCACCCTGACCTTTTTTCCCGAACTAATGCTCCTCATGACAGCCCCTCCCTGGCAGATTCCTCTGAGGAAGGATCTACTGACTTATTTGAGCCTTTACAGTCAGTCGAGCTAAAGCTTCTTTAAATGAAAACTCTGCTCCTGCTTGCACTGGCCTCCATCAAGAGGGCAGGGGACCTGCATATATTTTCAGTCAACGATTTGTGCCTAGAGTTTGGGCCAGCTGACTCCCAGGTAATCCTGAGGCCCCGGCCTGGCTATGAGCACAAGGTTCCCACATCTCCCTTCAGAGATCAGGTGGTGAGCCAGCAAGCGCTGCCCCCGGAGGAGAAAGACCCAGCCCTTAGCTTTGCTTTGTCCCGTCCGAGTATTGAGATGCTACATAGACAGGAGACAAAGCTTCAGGACCTCAGACCAGCTCTTTGTCTGTCACAGAGGCCGGTAGAATGGGAATGGCGTCTCTAAGCAGAGGATGGCCCACTGGATTGTGGATGCCATCACCCTGGCTTATCAGGCACAAGGTGTGCCCTTCCTGCTCAGATTGCGAGCTCACTCTACTAGAATTATTACATCCTCCTGGGCACTGGCTCGTGGCGCCTCACTGACAGATATTTGTAGAGCTGCAGGCTGGGCGACCCTCAACACGTTCACTAAATTCTTTAGCCTTCTTGTGGAGCTGTTATCCTCCTTTGTTCTCACCCTAAATAGGTAGAGGCACTGAGAGGCCCCAGTTTAGTGTCAGCTTGCTAAAACTGCTCCAAAGTGTCCATACTGTAGGCCCTGTCAAGCTCCTCTGTCCCCTCGGCAGCCAGACGTGGTGGAACGTCGGTGGCAGGCCCTCACTCGATGAATCCTTGAGAACCGGTAGAGGGCTGGGTTCCATATGTAGAGACCTAAGTGGATCCCATATTTGTAAAGTCCACAGTATAGCCTCAGAGACCATGTTTCCCTGGCAGACTTCTGCCATTTCCAAGAGGGTTATAATCACTAATCTTCCATACGGTCCTAAATGGTTGTTCATATGTGTAAGTGCTTCCAAAACCTCCTTTGGAAAGGATGGGGCTTCCGCAACATTCTTGTTCCAAGTGGTATGGGTATGTTTTCCCAGTCTTATCCAATCTCACTGAGTGGGTAGTGCTATGGCAACAGTGACTGGTCTTCTTGTTGCGAGCCCCGGCCTACACCAAAAAGGGGCGCAGGCGGCTCGCACAGAACACTGGAAGGGGCAGCATCCATGGCGCTTTGGTAGCGATCCCAAAAAGCGTTTATATATTAACAATTAATTAAAAACAAAAATGAAGACATAACCATGTTCCAACTCTGTTTAAATCAACTTTTATGTAAACATTAATTTGTAATTCTATATATTTTCTGTTGCAAAACATACAGAACAAAACTTTTTAATTACTGTAGACTAATAATAATAATGTTTATTTATATAGCAGCTTTCCAACACCCAAGGTTGTTTTACAAGTCAGGTTTAAGGAACAGAAACAAATAAACATCAACATCAAAGGACTGAACACATACCAAGGGCTGCAACTAATATACAGAGGTCACTTACAAAGTTAGATTAGAGATACAGAGAGAATTTAGATAAACATGTCCATAACAGGGTACAATTTACAGACTGAGAACTGAAGAGTAATATTCAGAGATAAAAATGTGTTTTGTTTTTTTTATTGTTTTTAATTCAACAAAACAACATCCATTCAAACAAACCAAACAGGAAAGGGGGAGCAACAGACACATCAATAATTTTATAATCTGAAAAAAAGAAAAAAAAAATTTTGTTCATTCCTTTATATAGTCCAAAATTTTTAAAGAAAAACATTGCCATGCATTGATGGTACTAGTTTAAGCCTTGTTCATCCGTGCTGTTGTTCCTTCACAAGTCACTATTTTAAGGAGGCTGTTGATCCTAAATGTTTTTGCACATATGCGGAGTAAACCTCTTTTGTATTATTGTCTTCTTTGCAGCTGTAAAATCAGCAAACAACATATTTTTCTTTAATGAACTTATATGTCATTGAGAAGACAAACATGGATTAGACATGTAATCAATTTGTAGTACGCAGACACTGCCGGGGTACTTAAGACAATAGAGGACTTAAAATCTGATCTAAAAGGAGACAAAGCTCAAACAGGATATTGGCCAACTGGGACAAGAAATCAGCGGTAAACTGTACAATATTGCATCCGACGTACAAGGCCTATCACAGCAGATGGACGAGGCGGAGGCCCGCGTGAGCCAGGCGGAGGGCTGGGCAAAGGAGGCGACTGAGGCGCTGTGCACCTGTCTTGAACAGCAGAGGAAACTCCAGATCAAAGTGCTTGATTTAGAATCACGATCCAGAAGAAATAACATGCGTGTCTTTGGGGTGCCAGAAGGACAAGAAGGGGATTCTGTAATGCAGTTTATTGAGAAGTTTTTGCGGAGCCAGCTACAACTACCGGAGGATTTTAACTTTAAAATACAACACGCACATCGGGCTCTTGCAAGTAAACCCCTGCCTGGAGCATCGCCGAGGGCTGTAATTGTAAACTTTCTGGAGTTTTCTACGAAAGAAATGATCTTGAGGGAAGTGTGGAAAAAAGGCAAGATACAGGTGGGCACCGCATTTATACACTTCGACCATGACTACGCACCCGAGATTGTTAAGATTGTTTTTTTTTTTAAAAAATACTCAAGGACAAAGGCATACATTTCCAAACGCCGTTCACTTACATGAGGATTCATTGGGAGACAGGCGTGCTCACATACTCCAGCGCTCAGGAAGCCTATAAGGAGTTGAAGAGACGTGGATTTCAAGTGGAGGAGCCGGTTATAGCCGACGAAGGGAACAGCACAGAGTCTCGTCTTCGGGAGCTATTGGGCTGGCAACCAGCGACCAGCAGCGGGCCCATCGTGGCACTCAGAGCGAAGGCCAAGTTGCAAGAATTCCAAAGCGAACAATCCAATTAAAAAGAAGCAGGGCATCAAGCTACAACACAATGTTTTTCAGGCTAGGGCTTGATTATCTACTACGTGGGAGAGGTCACACTTTATCATTTATGTTGGACTAATAGGATGGACGTGTTTTTACATACTGACACATCTACTGTCTTTTTCGGGGCCTCTCATCTAGAGAGACTTAACCCTCAACCTGCCCACGGGGTTACATGGGAGGAGGAAGAATCCTTTTCTCGTTTGGAAGTCAGTTCATTAAGGTTCATTTTTTTTATTGTTCAGTGTTTGTTTTTAGGGGCCGCTATATCATGTAAGGGATTTTGTTATTATAACAGTGTCTTATGATTTAAAAATTGCTTCTTTGAATGTAAATGGCTTGAGTAGTCCAGTGAAAAGAAAAAGAGTTCTAGCTAAATTGAGAAAAGATGGGTTACAAGTAGCTTTTCTACAGGAGACGCATATGTCTAAGCAAGAACATGATCAATTTAAAACATTAGGGTATTCAAATACATTTCATAGCTGGTGTAAAAATAGTAGGAGAAGGGGGGTGGCTACTCTCATTTCCAACTCTTTAAACTTTGAATTCATTTCTGAAAAGGCTGATAAAGAAGGCAGATTTATTATTATAAAAGGGAGAATTGATAATGTTGTGATTACGTTTGCAAACATTTACGTCCCACCGGAAAGTGACAGGAAATTTAAAAAAATGCTTTTCGATACAATAATTTCAGTACGTGAGGGGATTTTAGTTTGTGCTGGTGATTGGAATGCAATTCTAAATTATTCTATGGATACAACCAGCTTCAAAAAACAAAAAACTGGCAGGTCAAAAGATCTTAATATTTTAATTGGAGAGATGGGTATGTATGATGTCTGGAGGGATTTCCACATGAAAGAGAGCGATTTTACCCATTATTCTCTTACACATAAAGTCCACTCCAGGATTGACTTCTTTTTGATGAACATAACTGACAGGTTTAGGGTGAAGGAATGCAAAATTGGAACATCTGATATATCTGACCACAATGTGGTCTATCTGTCTATTAATTTATCTAATCAACCAAAAACAACTCTATGGCGCTTAAATATAAGCATTCTCAACAGGGAAACCACAATGAATGACATTAAGAAGGAAATAGCAGAATGTGTAGAGGATAATAACAATGGTCAAGTAAATCCTGCTCTGGTTTGGGATACAGTTAAAGCAGTAATGAGAGGCAGACTTATCTCAAGAACTGACTATTTGAAGAAGATAAAACGATTAAAATATGATGAGTTGGAAAAGATGTTTAGGAGTTTAGAACTAAAACAACAAGAACGTACTAATGATCAAGAATTGACTGGACAAATAACAGTTATTAAAAATAATATAAATAATATGATACATGAGGAGATAGAGAAAAATTAACGATTTTCAAAACAGACTTTTTACGAATCTGGTCCAAAAGCCACAAGAATTCTAGAAAGGTGCCTCCAAAAGCAACAATTGAGGCACTCGATTACCAAAATTAGAGACCCTTTAACTGATAGTTTAACTTATGATATTAATCAAATTCATAAAATCTTTGAAAACTATTATCAAACACTATACACTTCCTCAAAACCAGCGAATGAAAGTGTTATTACACAGTATTTGGCAGAATTAGACCTGCCTTCCCTAGGATTAACACAAAATGAAGTTTTAACTGCCCCTATCAGTTGAAAAGAATTGGACGCAGCTATTGGAAAGCTGAAAACTAACAAATGCCCAGGTAGCGTTGGGTTTCCAAATGAGTGGTATAAGATTTTCAAAGAGGAGCTTGTGCCCGTTCTACTGGAGTCTTTTAATTGGACTCTGAGTAAAGCAGAGATACCGCCATCATGGAGAGAGGCTGTAATATCTGTCCTCCCTAAGGAAGGAAAAAATACGGAATATTGTGAGTCATATCGGCCAATCTCAATACTGAATGTTGATTATAAACTCTTTACCTCTATAATCTCTAAAAGAATGGAGAATTATCTTATAGACTTAATTCATGAGGATCAAACAGGATTCATTAAAGGCTGTTAAACTCATGACCGCATAAGACGAACATTGCATGTCATAGACCAAGCCAAGAAACAACAACTAAGTTTTGCTTTAGTCAGCCTCGATGCGGAGAAAGCCTTCAACGGGTCAGCTGGCCCTTTTTATACAAGGTACTCAAGCGTCTTGGCTTTAACAATGAATTTATTAGGTGTATTCAGTCACTGTATGATAGTCCGAGGGCCAATCACTCTCATATATTTTGGATGTGCCCAAAGTTAGAACAATTCTGGGACAGTATCCTTTTAATTACTGGAAGGATAATGGGTTATGTCATCCCTAAAGACCCTAAGATTTTCTTGTTAGGTCTACTACCTGGTGAGGTGGTCCAAAAAGACGACACTTATCTTTTAAAAAATTCTAATGATTGCATGTAAAAAAGCTATCACTCGGTCTTGGTTAAAGATTGACCCACCTCGGACTGAACAATGGAAAGAAATAGTGGAGGAGATACACTCAATGGAGAAGTTGACATACTTTCTACGTATCAAAGGACATATATATATATATATATATATATATATATATATATATATATATATATATATATATATATATATATAATAAGTGCTGGTCAAAATGGTTTGCATATAAAGAAGCGGAACAATTTTAGTACTTTATTTTAATATTTTATTTCACTGTTATATAATCCATAGTGCCCCTTGTTCTTTGTCCTTGTATGTTGTGTTGTAATCAAGAAAAAAATGCTAAATAAAGAGTATTTAAAAAAGGATAACACAGAATTCACGTGTCCATAGGTTGACAACAATTAGACATCCCCAAAACATGTGGGGAAAAGTACCTGATGATACAGTGTTACAGATAGGGCAGTTATATATGGAGACAGATTAGTCTCAAATATAATTCACGCAAAAAACACGATTCACACATGCGTAAACAATTTCACATGCATGAAACCTAATCCACGTACACACAAAAAAAATTCACGTGCGTGAAAAAAAAATATATTCACAAAAAGCAAGTCACATGCGCAAAATAAAATTATATATTCATAAAATACATTTCACAAATGCAAAAACACAATTCGTAGATATACAACTGTGCACAAAAACCTTTGAATGTTTAAAATGTACGAATGTCTGAATGTACAAATCGTCATTTACTACGAATCCACTCGGATTTGTGTGTATGTGTTTTTGAGACTTTCCTGGCAGAGCTCTCTTCCCACGTGGGTCTGTCATACTTTTTAGCCAATCAGATGCGAGCTTACCATTCAACCAATCATATCATAAGCCACTGAGAGTGCATTCAGAAGCTCGCAGGCAATCGGGGAGACGTCAAGAGAGAAGCCCATAGAAGCCCTGGTGTTACATTTTAAAATACTATACAAAATAATTAATCAGAATACTTACTCCTGCTCACTCACGCCAAAGAACTCCCCGCTCAAGCTCGCCATCTCTGCAAGATTAACGATGGCAGTTTGCACGCACAGCTACTAGAAGATTTACATCTGTCAGACAGGTTGCTGACGTCATCAAGCTTAGTTTGAGTCTGCGCGTCAGAAACGGAAGTTCTAAAAAAAATCGCTAAAAATGGGCTTCACTTGTCTCAATTGAGTTCCAATTGGGTCGCTGTGTCCATTTCTTTTACTGTCTATGGGATTACTGATGTAAAGGCTTAATTTCCGTTCTAATTAATCCATATTGCGCAAAAAGGTGCGCAGAATCGTGCTCCTTGAATGCACTCTCGGTGGCTTATGATATGATTGGTTGAATGGTAAACTCGCATCTGATTGGCTAAAGAGTACGACAGACCCACGTGGGAAGAGAGCTCTGCCAGGAAAGTCTCAAAAAAACACACACACACAAATCCGAGTGGATTCGTAGTAAATGACGATTTGTACATTCAGACACTCGTACATTTTAAACATTCAAAGGTTTTTGTGCACAGTTGTATATCTACGAATTGTGTTTTGCATTTGTGAAATGTATTTTATGAATATATAATTTTATTTTGCGCATGTGAATTGCTTTTTTGTGAATATATATTTTTTTTCACGCACGTGAATTTTTTTTGTGTGTACGTGAGTTAGGTTTCATGCATGTGAAATTGTTTACGCATGTGTGAATCGTGTTTTTTGCGTGAATTATATTTGAGACTAATCTGTCTCCATAGTTATAGGACGATTGCAGTTTTATTTTTAAACCTTTTGTAAGGAGTTATGGATCAAGTCAAGTCAAGTCAAGTCTGCTTTATTGTCAATTCTTCCACATGTACAGTACATACATACAGAGAATCGAAATTGCGTTACTCTCAGACCCCGGTGCATACAGATAACACTAACAGTAGAGCCTAAAAATCTAGATCAAATATAAAATATAAGATAAAACTATACAATAAGGGAATGTAAAAAAGACATAATAGAAAAAATAAATAAAAATAAGGTTAAATAAAAGCAGCGCAAGGCACATGGCAGATAGAGTGCAAACCAGTGAACAAACAGTGCAGATAAAAAGATTTTTAGTGCATAAAAAAAGCTTATTCAGTCTGATTAAAGTGACAAAGGGCTCAAGAGCATTATTTTTATTTAAACTGACTGATGAGGTGGTTGAATGACGTCAGTTCCATGGTGAATGAGGTAGTGGGCAGACCAATGCTGCACAAAGTGACTGGTGCATGTCATCGTATGATAGAGGGAGGGGGGGTGGAAGGACCTGGAGATGTGGGATCTGGGGGTGGGGTTTCATAGTTCAGTGGTGCCTGGGGCAGAAGAGGGACGGGGGGGCAAGTTCGGGAGCGAGTTCAGCTTCCTGACAGCCTGATGGATGAAGCTGTCCTTCAGTCTGCTGGTCCTGGCCTGGAGACTCCGCAGTCTCCTCCCTGATGGCAGCAGACTGAAGAAGATCTGTGATGGGTGAGTGGGATCACCTGCAATGCAGAGGGCTTTGCGAGTGAGACGGGTTCCATAAATGTCCTGGAGGGGGGGGGGAGAGAGACACCAATGATCTTCTCAGCTGCTCTCACTATGCGTTGCAGAGTCTTCCGGCAGGACGCGTTGCAGGCGCCATACCACACAGTGATACAGCTAGTCAGAATGCTCTCGATGGTGCCTCTGTAGAAGGTGTACATGATGGGGGCCGGGGCTCTGGCTCTCCTCAGTTTGCGGAGGAAGTAGAGACGCTGCTGTGATTTCTTGGCCAGTGCTGCAGTGTTTTCAGTCCAGGAGAGATCCTCTGTGATGTTCACACCCAGGAACTTGGTGCTGCTCACTCTCTCCACAGTCGCACCGTTGATGGTCAGAGGAACATGCTGAGTGTGCGCTCTCCTGAAGTCAACAACAATCTCCTTCGTCTTCTCCACGTTCAGAGAGTGATTGTTGTCACTGCACCACCCGGCCAGGCGGCTCACCTCGCTACTGTAGTTTGTCTCATCTCTGTTGCTAATGAGACCCACCACAGTCGTGTCATCCGCAAACTTGATGAAGAGGTTGGAGTTGTGTGACGTGTGCAGTCGTGGGTCAGCAGAGTGAAGAGGAGGGGGCTCAGCACACATCCTTGGGGGGCCCCAGTGTTCAGTGTGATGGTGCTGGATGTGTTGCTGCCGACACGTACTGCCTGAGGTCTTCCAGTCAGAAAGTCCAACAGCCAGTTGCACAGCGAAGTGTTGAGCCCCAGCTCGACCAGTTTGTGAATGAGCTGCTGAGGGATGATTGTGTTGAATGCTGAACTGAAGTCTATGAACAGCATTCTGACGTATGAGTCTTTTTTCTCTAGATGTGTGAGTGCTGAGTGGAGGGTAGTTGAGATGGCATCATCGGTCTGTAGCGTATGAGGCCTGAACCAGACAAATTAAAGATTCGATCGTGAGCATGGTTGAAACAAGAGAAGCCGAATTCTTCGGAAAGGCAACAGGATGCTGTAAATCAACTCCTAGCACCACAGTCTGAAGCTAGATAACTAACCAGCTCTTTCACAGAACAGCTTTCAACATTAACACCATTAGAACAATTATTGACAATTTCAATTAGAAGAAGAGATTGTCTAATTTGGGGCAAGTAATCGAAGAGATGGACAGTCTGACCCTATCATGTAAAGCCATGAGAGTAAACAAGATCGTTGGATTGACTTCCCCCCACCTAGCAGAACCAGACTGAAATTCCTAAGGAGACCTGTTAACCTCTCTGGTCTTCACAGGAGATATCCTTACTCCCCAGAATGGCACAGAGAATGCCTTCCAATGCATATATGCACCAAAATTAACTAAAAAAAAAGACTTCTAAATGGATATCAGTCCATTGCTTAACTCCATTTTATACCTGTAACCCACACATTTGACTTTAATGTTTCTAATCACTTATTGTGTATGTCTTTTTAAATAACTCTTGAATAGCTTAAGGGATCATATTCATGTTTAGTATGTGTGTGTTCGAATCTTCTTGCTTGAAACGTTTCTGACCATCAGTTATTTGTCAAATGTATCATATTCTTGTTCTAGGAATCATGTCCAAATTATACCCTGCAAGAGCGGGAAAATTCGGACCACGTGCTTGATAAGATAAAATATGATTTATGAATGGGTGGGACAAACAATGCAACACCCCGAGAAAAGACAATATCTAATTGGTCAAGACAACATTTGAGGTGTGGCCAAAATGCCAGTTTAAATACTCAGGACACCATCAAATTTTGCTTTTAGCTTTGCTTGTAGTTTAAGCTTTTAGTCATGCTTTTAGCTTTTAGCTTTCGTTCAGCTTTTGCTATCAGTCATGCCGGCTTTTAGCTGCTGCTTTTAGTCATGCTTTGTCATCACTTTTAGCGTTCTTCGAGCGCCGTTCAAGCGTGCTTCGGCCTGCACGCCTGCTGCTACTTAGCCACGATGAGAAGAAAACACCACCTAGTCTCGTCAAACTTTACTTCTTTCTTTTACTTTAGTTTCTTTTCTTTTCCGTTTGAGAGTTTCGTGTTCTGAGTTAAGTTTTGTAACGCCGTGTCTCTGAGTCTGACCTCGAGTGCCCGTCTGAAACTTTAACCAGCCCACAACTCCGCATCGTCAGCCAACGCCCAACCACGGGCTTCCCAAGACGTCACTTCAACGACTACTGAACTTCCAGCCAATCAGCAACTTTGGGAAACCCCCTTTTCAGCGACAACAAAGGGAACCCCGTTAAACAGGCAACGCAAGTAACCTCCAGACTCACATCTGTACTGGTGTTATCTAATATAATTTTAACCTAATTGATGAACTCAATGCGAGGGATGAAAGGGATACTCAGACAGTGGAGGATGTGGATGAATATTTGGAATACTGGAAGGAGGTTGAAACCTTAGTACCAAAACTAGACAGGACTAAAGTAATTCCACAAGAAATGAAAGTTGAGGGTGAAGTCAGTACAAAGAGTGAAAAAGAGAGTGATCTAGGTACTAGATATCCAAAAAGAGAAAGAAGACCCCCTCAGTACTTTGCAGACTATGATTATGAAGTTAAAGATGATGCAGATCAGCCATTGACTATTGACTACTGCTATCGTGTTGCATGTGATGCTCCCCGGACACTGAAGGAAGCCTTGGGCTCTTTAAAATCAAAGCAGTGGGTTGAAGCTATGGAGGATGAGATGAACTCTCTGAAAGAGAATAATACTTTCACATTAACAACCCTACCAGAAGGTAAACAGGCAGTAGGGGGAAGATGGGTTTATGCTATAAAGGAAAATCCTGATGGGAGAGTATATAAAGCCAGGTATGTGGCAAAGGGTTATAGTCAAGTGGCAGGTATTGATTATAATGAGATATTTTCACCTACTGCCGATATAACTTCAGTACGTGTTTTGATGCAGCTTGCAGCACAATATAATTTGAATTTACATCAGATGGATGTTAAAACTGCATATCTGCATGCTCCTATAGATTGTGAAATTTATATGAAGCAACCTGAAGGATTTGAAGTTGAGTCAAAAACAGGAGAAGAATTGGTATGTAAGCTCAATAAATCACTGTATGGTCTGAAACAATCAGGACGAAATTGGAACAGGATGTTGCATGATTTCTTAATTGAAAATGATTTTGTTCAAAATTCAGCAGATTATTGTGTTTACAGTAAACAAACTGACAAAGAAAGAGTCATACTGATTATTTGGGTTGGTGATCTTCTCATTGCAGTGAGTAATGATCAAATACTCGGAGATGTGAAGGAAATGTTGGGAATTAAATTCAAAGTTAAAGATCTGGGAAAACTTCGACATTTCTTAGGCATTGACTTTACGCAAGAACATGGTAAAGTAAAAATGAATCAGGAAAGATACATTTTAAAAATTTTGGAGAGATTTGATATGACTCACTGCAAACCAAGATCAACCCCATGTGAAATCAAAGTAAAATTTGACAATGATGGTGAACCTGTTGACCTAAAGAGGTACCGAGAAGTGATTGGCAGTTTAATCTATATGATGACAAGTACTCGCTCCGATTTGAGCTTCATTGTTAGTAAATTGTCACAATATCTAAGGGCACCAAAAGAACAACATTGGGTGGCTGCTAAACATGTGTTGAGGTATTTGAAAGGTACAGCAGACTTGGAATTATGTTGTAATAGAAGTGATGTAAATCTTGAATTTGTGGCTTATAGCGATGCAGACTGGGCAGCAGACTTGAATGACAGGCATAGTATTACTGGATACTGTTTCAGTTTGTCTAAGAATGGGCCTGTTATTTCGTGGAAGTCTAAGAAACAACAAACTGTTGCTTTATCCACATGTGAAGCCGAATATATGGCTTTATCAGCTACTGCGCAAGAAAGCTTGTATCTGACCAATCTAATCAATGGAATGGACAATGTACTTGAATATGCACCAGTGACTATTTTTGAGGACAATCAGGGTGCCATTGCACTTACAAAGAATCCGGTGTGTCGACAAAGGAGTAAGCATATTGACGTAAGGTATCATTTTGTCCGATCTGTACTGAATGATGGCAAAATAATTCTTCATTATTGTCCTACAGTTGATATGGTGGCAGACATTTTAACAAAATCTGTGTCTAAAGCTAAAATGGATAAATTTATGTGTTTTTTATTTGGAGTGTGAAGAATTATCTAAATGCATGTATGTGATGCACTGTGTTATATTCTGTCAATTTAAGAACAAGTGGGGGTGTTGACGTATGTAATTGTATATGTTCTCTAATTGACTGTAATCATGAAGTGGGTGGAGTAACATACACAGGTTTGCAATCATCAATAAAATGGCCGCTGCTCTCTTGTGCGGGTGTGCAGGGTAAACGCCAGATAATGTCTGAGTTGTAAGTCTTTTAATCCTTCGTCATGTATTACCGGTTACCTAGCTCTAATTGAGATGGCAGCGCCAACAGGCCTTCAGCTCTTCTGCATTCTTGGGTCTGGCATATCGCATCTTCCTCTTCACAATACCCCGTAGATTTTCTATGGGGTTAAGGTCAGGTGAGTTTGCTGGCCAATTAAGAACAGGGATACCATGGTCCTTAAACCAGGTACTGGTAGCTTTGGCACTGTGTGCAGGTGCCAAGTCCTGTTGGAAAATGAAATCTGCATCTCCATAAAGTTGGTCAGCAGCAGGAAGCATGAAGTGCTCTAAAACTTCCTGGTATACGGCTGCGTTGACCTTGGACCTCAGAAAACACAGTGGACCAACACCAGCAGATGACATAGCACCCCAAACCATCTCTGACTGTGGAAACTTTACACTGGACCTCAATCAACGTGGACTGTGTGCCTCTCCTCTATTCCTCCAGACTCTGGGACCCTGATTTCCAAAGAAAATGCAAAATTTACTTTCATCAGAGAAGATAACTTTGGACCACTCAGCAGCAGTCCAGTCCTTTTTGAAGCGAGACGCTTCTGACACTGTCTGTTGTTCAAGAGTGGCTTGACACAAGGAATGTGACAGCTGAAACCCATTTCTTGCATACGTTTGTGCGTAGTGGTTCTTGAAGCACTGACTCCAGCTGCAGTCCACTCTTTGTGAATCTCCCCCACATTTTTGAATGGGTTTTGTTTCACAATCCTCTGCAGGGTGCGGTTATCCCTATTGCTTGTACACTTTTTTTCTACCAAATCTTTTCCTTCCCTTCGCCTCTCTATTAATGTACTTGGACACAGAGCTCTGTGAACAGCCAGCCTCTTTTACAATGACATTTTGTGTCTTTCCCTCCTTGTGCAAGGTGTCAATGGTCGCCTTTTGGACAACTGTCAATTCAGCAGTCTTTCCCCGTGATTGTGTAGCCTACAGAACTAGACTGAGAGACCATTTAAAGGCCTTTGCAGGTGTTTTGAGTTAATTAGCTGATTAGAGTGTGGCACCAGGTGTCTTCAATATTGAACCTTTTCACAATATTCTAATTTTCTGAGATACTGAATTTGGGATTTTCCTTAATTGTCAGTTATAATCATCAAAATTAAAAGAAATAAACATTTGAAATATATCAGTCTGTGTGTAATGAATGAATATAATATACAAGTTTCACTTTTTGATTGGAATTAGTGAAATAAATCAACTTTTTGATGATATTCTAATTATATGACCAGCACCTGTACTATAGCACAGGGACCTTTGGTTATCTTAAGGTACCCCTGCCCAGTGTAAACCAATAGGGCTGGACAAATGGCTGATTTCCACATAAAATATTAAAATTGTGCCATAAGGGTGTGTTGTTACAAAATTTGAATGGTCCTCACATTAGACGTTCCACCCTTTTCCAGATCCTAATAGAATTGGCCACAGCTGGGCCAAATTTATATTTATCATTTTTATTTCCTGTGCCAGCAAATAAAATATATTGGACCCTATGTGGTTTAACCTTGTCAACTATGATTATTCTCCATGAAGCTTTAGATTGAGTTTAACCCAAATATGAAGAGCCTTAAGTTGTAATGACTAATAATATAATTCAAAATTTGGCACAGCCAATCCTCCTGAAATTATAGGACGCTGCAACGTGGCACGTTTTATTCTGGGGGCGTTTACCATTCCAGATAAACTGGTAAAGTATGGAATTGATATCCTTAAAATAACCTGGAGGAGGGAAAAGCGGCAACATACTCTAGAACAAGGAAAATTAAGCCAAGGTAACAAATTTATTTTGACAGTGGAAATTTTGCCTTGAAAAGAGACTTTAAGATTATTCCATCTTTGAGTATCACTTCTGATCTTGACTAAAATATTATTAAAATTGTTTCTGGCAATTTTATGAATGTCTTTATATATGGTAATACCCAAATAAATTAAAGAATCTTTAATAGGAATGAATGAGGGGATAGGAGAGTTAACCTTAACATTGTTAATTGGCATTAAAGCAGATTTTGTCCAGTTTATCTTGTACCCCGATAGACTATACCGGTTATTGACATATCAAAATGATCAAATATAAGATAATGTCATCAGTGTACAACGAAATAATATGATTTTGGTCATGATCTTAATTGGTGGAACATTATATTTCCTAATGGCTTGTGCTAGTGGTTCAAGGGATAAACAAAACAGTAAAGGGAAAAGTGGACATCCCTGCCTCGTTCCACGCTGTTAAGTAGATTGAGTGTCTTAATCATAGAAATGTAATGTTCACCGAATCCAAAACATTGCAGAACTGCCCACATATAGTTCCACTCTAGCCTGTCAAAGGCTTTTTCTGCATCAAATGAAAAAATCAGATGCATGACGCCCCTTAATAAAACCGGATTGGTCCTCTATGAAAGTGATACTGGTCTTTAGTTGGAACAATCTAACGGATCTTTACCCCTTTTAAGAAGCAGAGATATCAAAGTTGTTTTTTGGTCTCTATGAAATGTACCATACTCGATTGCAAAATTAAAGGAATCAAGCATGAGAGTCCCTACCACATCCCATATTTCTAGATATAATTCAGGAGGAAGGCCATCTAGGCCTGGTGACTTGCCCTTCTGAAAGCTTTTTAGTGCTTCATGGAGTTCATCCAAACTTAATGGGGCCTTCAAAGAGTCTTTATCCATCTGTTTTATCCCAGACAGTTCTGATTTATCCAAGTACTTTCTACAAACTGACTCATCAAAATCAGTTTCAGTTTTGTACAGATTTGTGTAAAACCCTTTAAATATGTTGTTAATTAACATAGGATTTGTGGTCACCTGGTCATCCGAAGATTGTATCACACTGATGTATGCCTTAGACTCACATTCCCTCAGCCTGAGGGCCAATAAGTGACTAGGTCTCTCTGATTCGAAATAATATTTTTGCCTTGTCCTATGTAAAATAAAACTCTTCCTTTGATTGTGAAAGTAAGTCATATTCCTCTTTCAAGGAGGACAATCGTGTAGCTTGTTGATCAGAACATTTTTTAATGATTTGATCTTATTTTCTAATTGTGTAAATTAGTGGGTTTTCTCTTTGGCAAGAGCAGAAGAAAAAGATATAGAATGTATCAGCCGTGCCACAAGGATACGTCTTTTACATGTATTAACGCTTTGGTTTGTAAGACAAGAGCGCATCAGCACAGCGCGGCTGACACAGAAGAGCATACGCCACCTGCATACTGCTCAGAATGGCCAAAAATGGCACTACACTGATTTGGAGAGACACAGAGGAGAGGAATTGTTGAATAAAGTCATTATTTTTTTTTTCCTTCGTGTACAAAAAGTATTCTAGTCGCTTCATAACGTTACGGTTGAATAACTGATGGCAGATTGACTATTCTGATGATGCTTTTCATACTTTCCTGGACCTTGACAGTGGTGTTTATTTGGTAGCCTATGGGACACTCTCAAGCCTACCGGTTTTCATCCAAAATATCTTAAATTGTGTTCCGAAGACGAACAAAGCTTTTACGTGTTTGGAACAACATGGGGGTAAGTGAATAATGACAAAATTTTCATTTTGGCATAGAGTATCCCTTAAAGACATCATTAAAATCACCACCCATCACTAAAGTACAATCAATCTGCTCAAGTAATATATTTGAAATATTTGTGAAAAATGCACTGTGTGCCTAATTTGGGCAGTAAATGGAGACCAATGTTAACCTGCCATTATGTATTTTACAGCGTATAAAAACAAATTTACCCTCATCATCATTCCCGGTATGTTCAATAGTTAAATGTAATCTCCTATCGACTAAGATAAGCACCCCCTTAGTTTTATTACGAGCACAAGAGAAGGCTTCCAGTTTGTAATACTTGTTTTGAAAATGTGCCACATCACACATTTTAAATGGGACTCTTGTATCAGGGCACAGGAAATCAATTTACGGTGCAAAATTACATTGCAAAATTAACAAGTGTCCATGGCCACCTTGTTATTGTCCCCTTCAGGGCAGTTACGATCACCACAGACCTCATCTCGTTGAGTTGAAAGGATGGAGAGGGAAGCCGTTGCCTTCCCGCTGCTTTGTAGCGCTGCAGAATACGTCTTCTATGACAGTGGAAGTAACAAAATCCTCCGCCTTTTGAGGAGAGTCAAATATTGTCTGCTCACCTTTGTGCCGTAGTTTCATTACTGCCAGATATGTGAGGAAGGGCAGGAGACTGAGTGCTGTCATCTTCTTCAAGACTGAATTAAAGCTCTTTCTCTTGGTAGTTGTGGTTGGACTTAAGTCAGGAAACAATAGTAGCATGACATTGTCCTGCGTATATTTCACCGGATATGCCTGCCGACCACCTTTCAGGATCGCCGACCTGTCATGCCATCTTAGTACACGGAAGATGAGAGTACGTGGCCAATCTGAGTTTTTCCTTCTGTCATACATGCTATGGGCCCAGTTAATCTCGTTGTCACAGCCTTTCAGTGAAGGGACCACTTGGAAAGATTAGCTCTGAGGAATTCAGCTGCATCGGAGCCCTCCGCCCCTTCAGGCAACCCCACCAGTCGTACGTTATTTCATCTGCTCCTATCTTCAATGTCCGTCATTTTTTGGTGAGTTGTTCCAGCTGATTTCTTAAGTTTATGACTGTTCTCCTATCCTCATGTGCAGCTGCTTAAACAGAATCGACACAGACCGGTGTCTGCTTTGCTGTGTTGGCTAGCTTTTCAACTTCTGCTTTTAGCTCTTTCATAGAATCATTGGTCATTTGTATATCCAAATGTAGATCACGGAGTGCTGGGGTCAGTACAGAGTCTATTGTTTCTCTTACAGTCGAAGCCACAACCGAATCGAGTGTACTTTGTTGCTCTTTGAGCGCTAGCTTAATACCGTTAAGGTAGCAGCATCCAGATCCTCCCTGGAGATGGCAGAATCTTTGAATTTTTTCATTATTGGTGATTGTTCAATCTCTCTTTTCCGAACGTCCTTGACTGCTGGGGTACTCATAATGGGCTAGGTAAAGAGTGATTCACAATTTACTGACAGGATATATATACAATTTCAGACAAAGTGAGCAGAGCGAAGAACTATGCATGCATTGCTGCCAAAGGGTCACGTGATCTCCCATAAAAAATGGGGTTTTTAAGAGGATTTTGAAGAGAGAGAAGGGGAGGATGCTTGACGGATGTCTTGGGGAAGAGCATCACAGCCTGGGAGCCTGGGAGCCACAACACTGAAAGACCTGGCTCCCATAGTCACCAGGCTATAGGCCTTTAAATGTGGCTGTTACAATATCCTGAAATAAATGTATACATAAAAAGCAAAACTGCTTTGTAGGAGTAATATGCAAATAATATTTGAATAATAATTCTGTCATTTACATGCCCTCACGTCTCTGTAAACCCCATTCTTCATTCTAGAAACACAAGGGATGATGCATCTGTAAGATCCAAATTGCACATAAAGACAAATTCACACCACACACACCCAAAAACTGCCAAACAAACACCAACAAACAAGTTTGCCGCTGGATTTAGAATTGTATGAACAATTATATGTTCACAATGCCCCAACAGACACCAGCATATGCTGACTGAACATGTTCAGTCGGGTGAAAATAAACTCGGACCAACAGCAATAGACACCAACAAGGGTAACACACTGATTCAACAAAAATGTTTGTTGGTGTTTGTCTGTGCAGTCTGAATTATCCTTAAAAGTACCATGAAATTCCCTAAACATTTGTGCACTAATCCAATTCTTTTGGAATTCTTTTGGATTTTGAAAATCAAAATCATGTCCTTCCCTATTTGAATCTGGCACACACACAAGAACTTGCACTTGAGCGCCATTTATAGAAGACGGAACTGCACATAAACCTCATTGGTTCTCACGTCCATAGTTAATATTGGATATTTGAATGTTTAAAAAGTTATCAAGATTTGGGTTGAAGCTAAACTCTGTAAGGCCTCTGTATGGCCCTCCAGGAACTGAATTTGCACCCAGCACTAGAAAAAAAACTATGTATATAACTATGTTGACAAAAAAAAGTCAATCAATAAGAATTTATTTATTTTTAATATTCAATAGATAAAGAAGTAATGAGAAAAACACATAACACAGCTGAGGCACTCAGACCTTTAGCCCCATTAATGTTGTTTTGGATAAAAATTATTGCCAACATGAAAACAATCAAAAGTATTTGTATTCTGCCAAATACAGAATTCAATACAAGGTTATGCACTTACAAGGCTAAAGGCTAATAATTAGTCATTAATTACAGTATAAGGGTTACACTGCATGTATTTGGTTTAAAGAAATAGCAGAAATCAAGCAATATATTAAAAATATATGCTAAATAAAGTTTTATGTATTAAGTTGTTGGCTGTATTAAAAAGTTCACCAACTTATTTAACATTATTGCAAAACTGTAACTGGTGGTGGTTAGGATACTGTGTATTCATATGCTCAAAATATTTTCATGGATCAAGCTGTCAAATAGGCTATATTATGTATAATGTAAGATAACATCCTTTGATCTCTCAAATAAAATCACTAAGTGCTTCCTGACCAGCAGTCAAACGGGCCAGACGAGACTGCAAGTCTTTGCGTCTTTTGCTGACGTCAGAATCCTCAAACAAGAGCTCGCTCACATTTGCCGCTTCCAGTATACTCAGCATGTCAGTACACAGGAGCTGAGCAGTCTCCTTTAGCATGTAGAAGGAGATCAGCATTGGAAGTTGGTCAGCCATCCTCTGCACCACAATCTGAAAGAAAACAAAGAGCCACTAAGATACTTCTCTCTGAACAAAGCTTCAAATTCATTACTGAAGACTAGATGTACCTCATAATATGCCTGCAGCATTTTCACTGTACTTGCTTTTTATATCAAAGACAGGTAATTGCGCTTCTGAAAATTTCTCGCCGCTAATCTCATTCAAGAACTTCAAGTAGATGGGATCTTGAGTGTAGATCATGCATTCCATTTCAAACTGATCCATGATCCGCTGCTCTGTTTTGGCTTGCTGGCTTGACTGAATATTGTCGACTTTGTTCTATAACATCAAGTGAAGAAGTACAGAGAAACAAGAAGTGAACTGACAGAATTTTTGTACTTTTGTTAAAATTCCGTTTAGAATGTTGTGTCCAGGCATGCTATGGGGAAACTCCTGTGTAATCTGAATTCTGAAGCCTGATTTGTTTACGCTTGTGTAGCGGTCCGCCAAAAGGGGTGGGGCCACCTGCTATATAAATTAGCTGAGTGCCATTTCATCGAATTTTCTCCTTCAGCGCGAAATCATCTCCTCGCTGGACTCTGAAGAGAAGAAGCAGCAAGAAGCTTGAAGCCTACTCGCCTCTTCCCCTGCATCATTCCGGTGGCCCTAAAAGAGCATTTCCTGAGCAAATTTTCACTGCAAACTCTGTTTTCAAATGCTTTTGCACGGCGAGTGAGGCTTGTGCAGGTAACCCTCGCTTGCCTGGGCAACATTCACACTGATGCTGTGTCACCGGGACAGACCGCTCTCACTGCGAGAGCATAAGTCTCACCCTGTTTCACTTGTGGGATCGGCTTCTTTCATGAAGGCAATCCTCACTCGTCCACTCTTCCATTACAGCGGGGCAACGACACTGACTTTTTGGGCTCAAGTGAACTCATGCCAGCACAAGACCTGCATGTTTCACTCTCCCCGCAATGCGTCGACTCACCGGGGTATTTTACACATAAAGATAAATTCCCCTCATCTGCAGCGAGCTGCTTGAATTCCTTCAGTGGGTCTGAGTAGGAAGCTCTTTTTGAGGTCACCCCTGCCTTTACAGGATGGCCAAAAACACATCTTCCTATGGGCACAGTGCAACCTACTCTCACTGAGTGTAGTCCACATGCCAGGCAGACTGAACAAAGGAGCAGACAAGCTGGAGGAACTCATTCCCTGGGTTGATCCAGCTGCTATCGGCAGCCCTTGGCCAATTCCACTGAGGAAGGACCTCCTCTCTTTATGTTTGGCACTTCAACAGGAATCTTTAAAGCTCCCAGTGAGGGTGACTAACACCATTTTGGAGGCAGAAGCCCCATCGACAAGATGCCTCTACACCCTTAAATGGTCAGTCTTTTTCTGACTGGTGTGCAACACGGGAGTAGGGACCTGTCCCCTCTTTTGAAATGTCATCCATGTTAACCCTCCTGCAAGTGCTGCCTGATAAGGGTCGCTTTCCTTCCACACATAAAGTTTATGTGGGCTCTCTTTGCGATGAAAAATTACCTTTTTGTTAAGTTTCCTGAGGGGAGCCCTTCTGGCTCTTCCTAACTCCGAATTTACTCTGCCCAGTTCAGGCTCCTAGAGTGTATGTACAGCACTCTATCCACTTCCAGCATTCAGGGCAGCTCTTTGTTTGCTTCGGAGGCCACTCTAAAAGGCCTGCCAGTCATGAAGCAGAGACTACCTCACTGGATAGTCCTCGCTTATGCCTCAGTGGGCTCACAGTGTCCCTATTTGAGTGAGAGCCTATTCCATCAGGTGAATGGCCTCCTCCTGGGCTTGAGCCCAGCAGAATTTCCATCAGTGATATCTGACAACTGGCTGGTCTTCGCTTTGTCTACATTCACCAGGTCTTATAACTTGGATCTCCCTGCCCTCCAGGCACAGATTTTGTCCACTTAATTTAATCCCCCTCTGTAGCTTATAGCACGGCACTATTGGATGCATTCCTCATAGCGTCCCTTGATGCAATGGGAGAGATGTGGTTCTAAAGGGAACACTCCGGTTTACTATTGTAACCTTGGTTCCCTGGGATAAAGGAAGAAGTCTTGTGTATGCTGCCTTGCTATAAGGCTGCACGCGAGTCGATGACTGTCACTATCAATCGAAAGATTCTGATGAAATGGCACTCAGAGATGACTCACGAACGTGAACAAAATCAGGCTTTAGTATTCAGTACTACAGCTCCAGGCTGTCTATGACTGTCACATCAGTCAAAAGAATTCTGATGAAATGGTGCTCAGAGCAAACTTATACAGCAGTTGGTCCCACCACTTTTGGCGGGCTGAAGTGCCATGTGTTCATGCAGCTACATGAACGTTAACAAATCAGGCTTCAGTATTCAGAGTAAACAGGAGATTCCCCATAACATCCCTTGACACAATGCTCTTTCTCTTATCTCAGTGAACTACGGTTATGTATTCTACAACCGAATTGACTCCCGAAAAATGCAGCTAGTGACATATTTTTTTTTTTTAATTCTATGAAGTGTGTACGGAACCAAACTAAACAACTAGTTAATGATGTATTTAAATGCATATAAGAGTTATATTTTCTGTATGTGTGGTGCAAGAAATCACAGGGTACACTTTGACTCGCTAGTGTTGAAAGATCTTGCTACAAAAAAAACAAAACAACAGCAAACAACAAACAAGAAACACTCAAATAAACTCAAATCCAAATGTGTTCTCTTGGAAAATAAGCCACATACCAAAATACAGTGTGACCTGCATTTGCCTACTTCATCACTTTATAAGCTGAGCCCAAAACAGTCCAAAGACACAAGTTAATAAGTGATGCTAATAATAAGTGGACATGGCAACATTTCAAGAAGCACGCTCTGCAGAAACAACGTTCCTAACATTAACAAAACATTGTAAAATTACTGTTATATTACTTTAGTCAAAAAAGCGGTTACAATGATGTCAGTCATCGCAGTTTTGAGAGTGAGTTCTGTTCCGAACACACATGAAACTGTAATTTAGGGGATTCAGATTCACTTCCATATTTAAATGCGGTTGTCACTCCTTAAACTTTACAGTGTGTACATGGCCTTTGACACAAATATGGAGCAATATTTTACCATATAGTGGTATTTAGAAGAACAGGGAAGTTTTCGGAAACACTGGTGAGACACGTCAGTGAATTGCTTGAGAATGATGTCTTCAAAAGTAAAACAAAAAGACAAACAGCCACAAATAATTTAGGCTTGATAATTCAGATATGATACTACAACAACATTCAGTGTATTCAGTGTACAGTAATGCTTTGATTTTAGGTTCTAGTTGAACAAAGATGTGTAAGAGTACCTTTAATGGAATTGAGCGATTTGATTGGCTTGTGGCTCTTTAAGTTTAGCCACACGGTCCTGCCTGCAAATCATCTCAAAAAATTCTGTAGTTGCTGAAGCCGAGCAGTTCTCTTCCTCTGTAATTCTGGCTAAGCTCCTTCGGAACTGTCAACTTGTTGGGAGCAAGAGGGATTTTTTTATTTTTTTTTTCCATATAAAAATGAAAATGAAACTCTTATAAAAGCTGAAAAGGTTCAAAGGGTGCTGATGTTCAGTCCAACAGCACTTTTTCACTGTTTGTATCTGCTTTTACTTTGTTGTCAGAGCAAAGAAATTGTGTCACTGAGTCTGAAATGTAAGTAACTCAAATATTAAACTTGTTTATTAAACAATATCATTTCACAGTTGTGCTGTTGAAAGTCTGAATATCAGGCAAGTATTACATTTGAAAAATGTACTGACAAGGACATCTTTGTGTCATTAAGACCATCATTCCACTTCTTGAATTCAGACCGAAGCTGGACAAACAAATTTTCCTTAATGATCAGCTCTCCTAATGATAAGGACTTGATTTTATTCATTGAATTTTGTTAATATCTGTAAGAAAGAAAATAATAATATTTGTTACATGAGCATGTTTTAAATTATATTAGCATTGTACCTCTGAAGAGGTATAAAGGAGGCAATGTTAATTTGAAAAAAAAAAAATAAATAAAATATGAATTGACAACACAGATATAATACCATAATTTTTATGGTTACAGATGACATCTACAGCGGAGGCACCATGTCTAATGTGACAATGTTTGGTATTATAATTCTCAATTGTTTTACATTTTACAAATGTTCTGTGCTAGGGGACGTTATAACACTTTTTTTATTCACTCTCAACCCATCAACACAGTATGAATACAACTCTTCATACCAAAGGTATCCCAAAACTCTTTATACGAATGGTTTATTCAAATAAAGATATTTGGGTTACCTTTGCAATGTCTTCAGAATGTTTTGAGACATTTAAACATTGTGCTTACAACATACAGGCCAATTAAATTAAGTAAGAAAATTAATAATTTTAGGAGGGGTTTGTGTTTTTTTCATACATTTCAAATTGGTGTGGATTTCATTCTTTTTGAGAAATTTTCTTTTGTTATTGATTTGACAATTTCACAATACTAAATCATTTAGAGGAAATGTTCATAATTATTTTTGAAATTATTACTATTATTATTATTTATATGGTTAGCTGCATAAACAGAAACTTATCTAATGGTCCACACTTTAATTGGGGGTGGGTCCAATTCTCACTATTAAACTAACTCTGAATTCATTTCAGCCCTAATAATAATTCTGAGAAGCATGAACTCAAGAGGCTTAAGATGATTAAATTCTTACTTTAATGAGGAACTGTTTGGCTCCCTTCAGGTCCTGTGGTGGTCCATCTTCACACTTTCTTCAGCTCATTCCTCACTTTCCCACAGCTGCTTTTTTTTTAGATCTGCTCATCAAGCTTTGGCGTGCAATTTTTTTCTGACCGTGATTAATAAAAATGGATATAATAAACCCCCCCCAACATATGCACAGTGGATATAGTAAGGAGCATTTGGGGATAATGCAGTTTACAAGTAACACGAATTACATTACAGGAATTACTATTTTTCAAGTAGCAAGTAGCTACGCATACTTTTAATTTACATTAATTTTTTTACGTTACTTTTATATAAGTAAACACCAGTTACTTTGTTTCCCCATTGATACTTGACCTGACAATTCTCCTGTCCCCATACTGAAAACAGAAAGCAAGGAAGTAAGTGCAGAGGCGTTGTGCGCGCTGTGTGAACATGATCTTACCCGTAGTTCTAGACTAAATGTCAACATGAATTTACTGAAGAAAAAAAAACAGATTCAGTATGCCTAAATGTCAAAATAAAAAACAAAAAATAATAAAAACTGTAAACGCAAACTAAGGAATATGACACAAACCTGCAATAATGTTAACACCAAAATTCTTTATGATATGAATCCCATTTTCGTAACCAGTGTCTTCCATGCTGGTCTTCAATCATCCAGTCAAACCATATTAATAAGTAAAAATATGACTGTAGATAAACATAACATTTTGGTTTCCTTTGTTTGTTATTTTGTTTTGTTTGTTTGTTTTGTTGTTTGTTGTTGTGATTGAGAGGAACAGTGTAATCTTTTTAGTGAGTAACAATATTGTAATGCATTACTTTTAAAAAGTATCTCTTCCTCAACACTTGGTTATAAGAGGAAAATATGAATATGTGCATGATTATAGGATTTGGCTCAAAATGAGTGAGCCACACTAAACTGTTTTGGCTTTTTTGTACCTTCTTCAGACTGCAGTGGTGTTATATCATGGTCTTCAATACATTTGAGTATTTATTATCAACAGGGCATTTACAAACTATACTTTAATATTGACTGACGCTAGATCTTGAGTGAGTTTGATGGCAAGACACTTTAATAGCGCTTTATTCTCATCCAAGACGTTCAGGGCCTGTAGCAAAACCAGAAGGAACCCAACGTCTTTGACCAAGTGGGCATTAATAAGTAGAGGAATATAAGTGTGTAACTCTTGATTAAAAAATATATTTTTTTAAAGTTCTTAGATTTTTATAATGATTATAGTTGGATATATGCAGCATTTAATTTCGGCACACAGCCATAAGTCCAAGGTTTGATTTTTTTTGTGGCCGAACATAACCGTTGTAAAGTATACACAAAGACTCTACTCTGACTTAACAAAAATGGACACTCTACGGGACAGCGAACTCTTAAGGTTGGAGTAAACGAGGGCTATAGAAGACAAAAATCAAAGGCTGCGGTTCTCTCGGTTGGGTGTGCATGCATCTTTTTATGTCCCCACTTGTTCTGAGGTTTTCTGGAAATCTCGGGCGCAAAACAATGTCTGAAAAACCGAATATAAACCAAGTAAAACATGATTTATTTATTTTTTTTGGGGGAGGGGGGGGGTTTTTGCCTTATTTTTTTCTGTTTTTTGTGAATATGACTTTAAATGTGGATTAAAGTTTGATTCATGCTGCATAATTTTTAAATGCATTTTTCCGCATGCCTGTTACCACATGTGTTTTACCCCAACACATGTAATACGCTGCGCGTGTTTGTAAGTCATTGTTTATCACAAAATTTGTTTTCGTAGGAGTGACCCAGCGACAATACTGGTATCATAAAACTTTGAAACGACTCTTTTCCAAAGTTTGCATGCTGTTGTTCAGTGTAATGATTGGGACAAACCCAAGGGTACATTAGTAAAGATGGTTGAACATACATAAAACTGGATAGGCGTCATGACATTAAATCCAGTACATGCAGAAGTTCAGAATTATTAGTCCATAAAACATACTTTAATACCATATGTAGGGCCACCGTGTGAGAAAAACCTTTCAGCCTTATACACAGCTCAATTCTTCTGTCTCTTCTGTGTAAGTAACCAAAAACAACACAGGAAACAACGCGAATTGAAACCGAGGAGGTTGTTCCTGCACGGGCCCAGCTGCTTTCTCAGAATGTAGGGAGTGACAGACAAACCAGTTGTCACGGCTGTTTCTGTTAACACAGCCAGGGCTTCCAAAATGCGTTTGTGTGAAAGTAGTCCCGTCCTGCTGGTCACTACTGATTACATGGTTATCTGGATTACGTAATCAGATTACAAAGAAAAAACCAGTACTTGTTATTACGACTTTATTACATTGTAAATTACTCGTAATCACAGTAAACGTATTTACATTGATTTCATATTGATTCTACAAAATAAATAAAATTTATTTATTTGTAATTATTGACTCTCATTAATTATTCTTTATAATTGTTTCAATTTTTCCATTCTAAATAGCCTACCGGTTATAGGGCTATACATTAAGAAAGTCTTCCAGTATTTGGGGACTCACACAAAAGAACAGGCACTAGTCAGGTGGATGGTAATTACACAGACCATGGTTTCTTTTTTTCATGGAAACGCACCCCCTGGATGGCGGCTTGTGTCAAATACAGTAATTTTGTTTAGAAAGGCCGAAAATTCAATTTTGTGCAATGCATCAATACTTAGTAGTGCATACTGCATAAGATGAAACAGGTCCACACCACAGTCAAAGTTATAAGTTTCTTTCAGATGTAACCCTGAAAACGTTTTATGATTTTGGAAGAATCTCTCTCAATTTGTGTCGCCTCCACTCCAGAAGACACTTTCTCCATCGATCTGTTGTTGTCCCTCTACACTTCACCATGATCGTAACTTTGACGGAGAGGAAACACGTTGTTCTTGGACAATGGCCAGAATAGTACTTCTCGGTTCCTCTGGCTATGAGGTCTGGCTTGGTCAAAATAGCTTGTGTGAATGAAAAACAGTTCTATTTCTCTAAAATGTTCTGTTGTGTTGCTTGACAAAAGTGCTGACAAGATATGAGATGTTGGTTGCAAATAATCACCCATCTGCATACCAAAAGTTCTTACACCCTCAGGATCTACTCTTGTGCCATTTTTTCAATGCTTCACGTTGTGTGTGCAAAAATGGTGCGGTCTTTTGTTACATGGGACCACTACCAATGTTTATAGCCCTCTGGGCCCTTCCCCTCAATAAAAAAATTTTCAATGATCAGACCCCGTTTGATCCCCTATAAGAAAACATAAAAGACAAGACATGAAGTTACCATTGTTAAAAAACTGGCATTATCTAATATGTTACTGATTTCTGGATGTGGCCAAAAATCAAGATTATAATGCATACCTGTGGTTTCCAATATCTTGTGGGGGTTGTCCTTGCACTGGGACTCGCCCTCGAGAGCGATTCCAAGGTAGATCGATCAGTGTGTGAGGTTCACACACATCCGCTGACCCTGACCTCTAAAGTGATGAGGTCAATCACAGATTTTCACTTCACCCCTTTTCCAGCCAACTCATTCTGGGGCTGTAAAAAAACACACACTGCATGATTAACCCCATGTGTTATTGTCTCAACACTATCACACTGCTCGATGGCCGTGGGGCCTTCATTAAAGTGAAACATGTGAATAAATATAAACCAGATTTGTCTTAGAGCCTGAATGGGTATGGCCAAAATGAGTCAGGAGGTATTTTTTTATACTCAACATGAAATATAAAACTGTCGACTTAAGTCCCTTTAAGGTGCCATTTTTACTACAGATGGTAGAATAACAGATCTCAGTCGCAACCATTATTTTATGGCCCAAGGGATTCTAATCAGGGTGTCACTATTTTTGGGGGGGGGGGGTGTTTTACAGTGGGCCCCGAGATAGTTGGAGGTGGCCACTAGAAAAAGGGACAGGCCTGATAATTTCTAGCAATTTCTATCGAGAGGGTCCTAAAGCAGTAACCCCTGTGCAATGGGGCCCAGATTTTTCCCTGACAATGCACCTTGATTTTAAAGCTGCAGTCCCCCCCTGCAAGTTTTAGCTTTTGTTTTTTTGTCGCAATCTCTGTTTGAAACCTGCAATTTGCAGTTATTTGCCACAATTATCTTTATTACGTGGGTTCGTGCACCGGCAATGTGCTCCGCGCGGATCCAGTTTTGAATGTCTTGTTTTGAGGGAGTATGTGTGGCTGTCAGTCAACCCGCACCGGTGTGGATTCCCAGGTACGTCCTTCGGAATCACAGATTCTAGCCTACGTCCTTTGGAAGTATGACCCAAATAAGTATTCACCGGATAGTGTCACGCTGAACCAACAAGTAAAAACACCCCCCCATCTCTGCCACTTTTGTTGGCTATCCCCCAACTCAGGAAAAAAATACAATAAATCAATATCCACGCCTAACAATGTTTGATTAAATCTCTAATGAGCACTTTTAGCTCATAGTTACATCGGCAACTGAACTGTGTTAATAGCCCGCGTTTGGGAAGCCACCCCTTTGACTCATATAGCGCCATTGCGCTTCAGCATTTCAGAAGTACGAGTCTCGAAGCTTCGCACCAGACCTTTTAGCCCCAATCCCATCCCCCTTCTCGCTCTCTCCCACATTGCCAGTCGCCCTGTCGCCTATACTGTCCTATCCTAATAAAAAATGCGCCGCTGGCCATTAAGGGTAACTTATAAGAAGCTGATTGAGGATTCAGATGACCCTGATATACTCACAGCAAAATTTGGCTTTTCATTCTTCTGTATAGCAAGTACCAAGGAAGCTGTAAACACTGTTGCAGTCAATATTTTGTACAAAGAACACATCCAGACGCGCTGCTGAGAGTAACGGTTTAGATGACATGCCATGCCGTGCTGCGTAATTTCCTCTCAGTAACAAAATATAAACACACAACAAACATGACAGCGGTGAGAAAAACAGCAGTTAAGAAAAGCATCTGATCACAGAGATATGGATATGTTTGCACCCAGCTCCTAACAGATGGAGTACTCTCGATTAAAATGGCACGGTTATTATAGTTGGTTGATTAGGCAGAAAGTATATGTACAATCCATAAAAATCTATACATAAAAGGCTGGTTCACCAACACAAACCCTGTTTTTTTTTTTTTTTAAGACTTTCATTACAAGCTGTTCCCACACTGGACATGAGGAAATTTTGAAAATTATGAACAGTCTTTTTACACATTTAGCCAATTTAAAAATATTTAACATTTATTCATTTAGCAGAGGATTTTATCCAAAGCGACTTCCAAAAGAGGAATGATAGCAAACGCTTTGATTGATAGGTGACAGTTAATAGCTTTAAAATATTAAAATTTTGTTTTTATCAATTTCACATATTATGTATTTGTAAGGTGACAGCTCGTGGAAGCAAACAAAAGTGTCTGGCTGGCCTGGATCATGTTTTGTAACCATCAAAGTGAACTGTTTTTTTCCAGTTTTATCCAGCAAAGGGTGAGGCTTCTGTGTGCAACTGAAGGAATGGATATAAGGTCAAATTCCGCACATGACTTTATGAAATGGTTACAATAGTAAAAAGAAAATACTAAGAACATACAACTGTCATTAAACCAGGGGATTAGAGTAAACCCGTTACTAAGTTCAGTTGTTTAACACTCTTTGAATTATTTAATTTGCTTATTATTCTGCACATCACTTGCTTATACCGCGCAATAAAAACATATGATTCTTTTGATGAACATCTGTCGCCGCGTGTGTTATCATATTGTGTAAAGTATTTACTGATTGTCAATTTGCGTGTTTATGGTATCAATAACACTGAAAGGACACTTAGATTTTAAAGAGTTTACTAACCTTCTTCAAACATGTTTTTCAACTAATGAAGGATCCCCGAATTCAATCATCTTCTCCTCATAAGACAAACGTGGCCTTTTGCTTGCGGAACATATTGAAACCAGTTGGTTATACACTTGAAAATGACAATGTTGTAACATGGTATAATTTTAGTTGTAGGTGTAAAAATTTCGAACCAGTTTAGGAAAACACAAATGAGATTGTTAGTTTTTTCACTAACCTGCTTCAGCGTAGCTTTTTTTTTTCAGTTTTCTGTCTTACGGTAAGACAGAACAGTCTTTCCAGCTGACTCCACCTGTTACGTTTCCTCAGCCGCAGCTTAATGGACCTCTAGTGACAATTCCTGTCAAAAATCAGTAGAAAAACAGATGTTGACAAAACTATTATTTTACATGTTAACACTCTATTTCACACACACACATATATATGGATATCCAATTCAACACCGCTTCCTCTTGGTAACGCAATTCCACGAAAGTGCTTCCAGCACAGAGCTTTTCCGCGAACTCTGGTCGCCGATCACTACGATAGTCGGCAATGCCAGAGTCCTTCTGAATGCCAACTGAGCGCACAGAGTGTCAATAGGTCAATGTATGGACGAATGCTGTCTCCTCTAAATGATGGGTGAACCTCCCACCCTTCATTCCCTGACTAAATAAAAATACAAAAAAAATTGGAAACACTTGATTTTAAACTAATTATATTAACAATAAATTATGCATAAAAAAAAGACAAACCTAATCCTAACCCTAACCATAGAGTACATTAAAGTTATTACTCAGTACTTAAATGTATAATTGCACTGTAACAAGGACAAGTTAAAATAAAATGTAACCAAAAAATTTACATTTTATTTGTAATTTTGTGTCACCGTATGTCCTTTTATACAGACATATTGCTTTTTTACAATTTTTAAATAAAACTTTTTTATTATTATTTTTTATAATTTTTATCATTGATAATTGGACTAAATGTACATAAAGTTGCCTTGTATTTAAATGCACATTGCTTTATTATTATCTAGAGCACATAACAAGTAAACTAGGTCTGTAAATTCCATATAAAAATATTTATTAGATTAGTAAGAAGCAAAATAAATGTATACTAGCCTTTCTTTTAAAGAATGATCAGCTGTCTTCACCATTATCTTGAACACTGCTTCGAGCTGCAGAAGATGATGAAGAGACAAAAAAATAGCGCATGCCTTTTAATTAATTGGCCATTTTCAGAGAGAGAAAAAAAATGAAGAGAAAAAAAAATGAAAAAGACACAATAAAATAGAATAAATGTCCTTCTTTTTAGATGCCTCTTACCAAATGTATATAATTGACCCAACACAGTGTTTGTGTCGATGCTGAAGAGAAATCACAAACAATTTGTGCGTCAGACTCAATTTATAGTGCATCACACCTATAAGATGGAATTCAAAAGTAAAGAACAGACAAACACACGTCAGACATTTTCATAATTCTTCCTGAGAGGACCTGTTTTTTGCATAGGAATTAGCATACATTAGTGTGTATTTGGTTTGTGCCTATACCTTCAGGACAGAATTGAAAAAATGTTTTGCATGAAAACTCTTTCCTTCAGCGGGCGTATGGCTCACAAGAAACTAGTCACGCAGAGGAACGTCGCTAGGGATTCTGGGCCGCTTGTACAGATCATTGCTTCGGGACCTCCATGAAATCACATTTGTGTGCACTATATATACTAAAACTAATATAAATATCCCATTTCTTGGGTTAAGTGGGTAGGCTGTGGGTTAGCGCGACCCCTCACAAAATATGCTATTCATAGTGGCGGCCACATCCTGGTATTTTCTTGCTTGACAGGTGTTATGATGCTCTTTTGTCCCTGCATCACGCAATGTGCTACCCATGTTGCAATTTTTTTAATCATGACAGTTTTGACTACTGGTACCGATTTCTTTTCCTCTTGAATCAGCTGGCAATTAGTAAGCCGAGTTATGATATACTTTACTTGTACAAAATTTAATCAAAAAAAAGAGCTTCTGTGAATTCACTCTGAATGACCGTTCCGTAATATTTGACTTCTCTGGGGCTTTTTTACTTAACTTCTCTGTGTTTGTGCATCCTCGACAGACAGGGTTTCACCATAAACAGTGTTTCCGAGAAATTTTCAGAGAAGATTCGTAAGAAATCCTAACTTTATTGCCAAAGTTTTTACCTGATATTTTGTTGGGCCCTCAAAGGGACCACCTTTGTATCTCTTTTACCCCTCAAATGGTTCATATGAGTACCTTAGAGTAGTAATATGTACCCTTAACTTCATAATGTGTCTATTATGAAACCTTTACGGGATAAGAAGTAAAGATGGTACTTGCATCAGTGACCAGCTGTTTTTTTATAATCAGTGTTGGGTAGATTACTTACAAATTGTAGTCTTTAATGATTTACTGATTCCAAATTGCATGACAAAAATTATAGTTGTAGCGTATATCCATTTTAATTACACATTTTAGATAATATAATCAGACGAGTTTCTGATTACTTTCAACCTAACTCCTTTATCCCATTGATTTAAGTAAGATAATCTTGTATCATATTGATATAAACATACAAAGAGAAAGAAATGTATTCCAGTCATTGTGATTGTAAAAAACAATGATTAATGCATTTAAGATTACATCACTACGTCGGGTTTCCCAAATGGGCTTTATGAGTTGAATGGAACAGTCCTAATCAATCATTACATCACAAGAAAATTTGTGCTTTTAAATACCAGCCACTGGAAAAAATAAAACACAAAAAATTAGAGATTAAATGTGTGTGTGATTATGTGTTTACCTGTGCTCCAAGCAACACGCCCGTTCCATTTCTGAGTGAATCCGCGATATGACTTTGGGTGAGACCCAATGATTCAGCGGCCAATTCAGTGAGAGGCATGTTTTTTCCTCTGAATGAATCAGCAGTGTGAACAAAGCCAAATGAATGAATGACTCAATAACTCAAAAATCACTACTCCCCATAAGTAACTACTTATTTTGAATAAGTAGGTCATTACTACTCTGCGTCCTCTAAAAGAGGTAAATTCAATATAGTAGGACTGTGTGCACAGCAAAGGAATTTAATCTGAACGCCCTACAATTGTCATGTTGTCATTGTCACATGACCTGCATAATTAAATCCCCTCGTCTGGCCCTCACTGGGTTAGTAAAGCATCCATCTGATTGCACACTGCACGAATCACGCCGAAAAGTAGTATCGTCATCTGACTACTTTTTTGCTACGTACCTGTGTTGGAATTCTGAGACACTTCGATTTGTCACATACTTTACCCGCACATATAGTATGGACGTATGGCAATTGCAATTCTTCTCAGAATGGCAGCCCACTGCTACTCATGAAGTGGCAACTGTAATTTTCTTTATTAATTTTATCTTTACAGTTTAATAAAACCACCCACCGAAGGCAACATTCGGTGCAGTTATTCAACCTCATCTCATTCTCAAACCTGTTTGGACTTTTTTTATTTTTGCTGGAACATGAAGCTACTTTGAGAGCGTTGGTTAACACCAGAACCGTTTGAGAAGGAATGAAAGTCTTTCAGGTATGAAATACCAGGAGGTCTTGAGATACGTGCAATTATTTGACCAGAATTTTCGTCCTATATGTTTTGGTGAAACACCCACCTTTAATAATACCCCTTGTATCTCATGGCATTTTTTTGCAATTTTAATTGCAGTGTAATGCACTCTCACTCCCAAGCTATTGCAATAATGCCTGTAAATCTCTTTAGAATTATCATGTCGATGCAGCTTCTGAAAAAAATCTAAATACTTTAAATCCTCTCTCCTCTCTCTCTTCTCTCTCCCTCTCTCTCATCCTCCTGTGCTCATATGTGCTGGGATGAGCATTTGTTGATGCGAGGGCACGTTGGAAGCTTTTAACCTTTATTACTTGTGGGTAATCGTTGGCTAAGGTGTAGTTGGATTTGTTTTTGTCCTGTCCTGCCTGCAGTTTGTTCTAACTGGCAGGATGCATTGACTCAGGTTGCTAGGATGCTAAAGATTTCCGCACCCAAGCGTCATGCGGTGATGTTAAGTTTGAACGTCTAGTGTGGACAGAAGTGGTAGTTTTAGCTTTAGGATTAGGTGGTGGCTTGTGAAAATTGTTCTGTCCAGCATCGAGAAATGAGCATGACAACACGCAGGTTGTTGTTTTTTTGAAAACCATTGCCAATTAGGCACTTGTTGGTTGGAAAGTGGCGTTTGTATAATTGACAATGTTTTTGTTGCCCCTGTTTTTAACACCGTTTGTCCTCCTCCGTCTAAAAAGTGTATTCTATCAAACTTGCCCGGCTTTCAATACAACTTGGAGGTGCTGGTTAAATTGTTTGAGAGATATGGCAGCAGAGGTTTTTTCTTCCCCACTCAAATATGCTCCAGATGGGTTGTAAATCACGTTGCCTGAACAACACGTAGTGTCACTTTTAGATGGTTTGTGTACATGTGTTTTAAAGGGACAATCAAGAGGCATTTGGATTGAACGTTTAATTTCAATCCTCGATTACTTTAACTGTGTAGCTGTATGCGATGACGACTAATAGCCATGAAATGCTTAGTAGTTTTTGGGAGTAGGACATACTCGTGAGGGTTGGTCCAAAAAAAAGAGAGAGAATCAAAGGAAAAAGTTTCCATCATGCTCCTCGTTTTAGAAAAAAGTTGGTGAGGATGAGGGGTCGTAGTACAAGTTTGTTAGTGAGTGAGGTGCGACAAAACATGTGGATGGCGTTGAGGAGAACAGTTTACAAAAGCCTGTCGATGCAACTACTCCATAGGTTTAGTAGTTGAATGCTGCCGGCTTGGAGAAAAAGGGGAAAGGAGCGGGTTGGCCTTGTCGGCAGTATTACTAAGCGCTTCCTGTCCATTCTGAGGAAAGTTCCATCGTTTAATTTGATGGTTAGGTGTATTCAGCGTGCTCGTGCGTCCTATAATCAAGATATGGATTTTGGAAGGGGTGGTGTTTCTGGGATAGAACAAGATAAATGTGTTTTTTTTAAATACACCACACAAGAGGAGAATGAAACCAGCCCACTACAGTAATCCAAAAATTGGAAAGATAGCCAAACTGATAATACTGGAGAAGTGACACGGCGCCTTTCATTGACGTGTTCACTGTCTATACTCTTGGATCAACCAAAGTATGATTCGTCAGAACATTCCCTTACAGTGTTATATGAGTTTAGCTCTTTTTTGAGAGTAACAAAGAATGCAGAAATGTGCGCATTGACACAGTACTTCCACTGATTTGAGCAATTTGTAGAAAAAGCAAAGCGTTAGTTTTAAGAGTGAAGGTCTTTTTTCTGATCAAGAGGTTTACAGTAGACTGAACCAAAAAAAAATCTCACACAAAGTAAATTTTCATTAGGATTTATGCTGAAAAGTTTATTAAAATCACACTTATGAGATGAGGGTTTTTTTTTGTGTCTTGATTAGTCCTTTTCTTCTCTTTAAATGAACGAATTTCATGTTGCTTCCCATTAAAGTTAAATGGGGCATGGGAAAGGGAAGGAAGACGGTTTGAATTATCTGCGTTAATCAAGATAAAAGACAATAGACATTCTGTTTGCACAAGAAACGCATAGTGAGGTTTCCCAATGAAGAAGATTGGGCAAGCGTTGGAGGAAATTTGATGGGGTAACCAAGTTTTAGTCCATACTTCATCGTTTAGTGGCGATGTTTCTATTTTATTCTCTAAAAAACCTCCATTCCAATTTCTAGAAGTAGACGTAGAGTAGTCATAAAGGGCAGTTTTTAAAAATAAGGGCTCAATTTGACAATGATTTTTATTGTTTTCGGTTGTAATTTATCACGCTCCCACCCAATGGCAGTTGAAAAGAATGGGTTTTCTAAATATACTTATTGTAAAGCTTAAGTGATTGCAATACTGAGATTTGTTCTAGTTGGAAGGTGGATTTTTGATTGCACCTGAATTTGCCTCCGCTAGAATCATGTGAGCCTCATATGGCTTCTCGAAAAAGGCTTAATTCCAATTATAGAGGACGCATGAATCTTGTAGACCTTATGTAGAATTGTTTACTAGAAGAGGAGACCATATACTTTGGGGTTCATTCTTATAATCATAGGTGGTCCTTTAGCAAGATTGGAACAGATGTTTGGGTTTTAGTTCATCACACTTCATCTTGTTGTGAGATGGTTCTATTATTTCCAGTTATTTTTCGGATCATAGTTTAGCTACAGTGGTTTTTACTTTAGGCTACCATAAAACCAACAGTGCACTGTGGCATTTTGATAACCGCCTCTTACCTGATAGGGAATGTAGAGATCATCTTTAAGTTTTTTTTGGTACGATTTGTAGAACCACTAAATATGATTTCCAATCTTTGCAGCAGGGTGGGAGTTTGGAAAAACACAGTTAAAAACTGAGGTCAACAGATGCTTACACATCACTAAAGAAATTAAATATTGTATGGTAAACTTAGAAATGCTTATAAAGAAATTACAAGAATCTATGTGGAAACGAACAGAATTCTCAAGAGCTTATTGAAGTTTGTAAATCGAAAAAGCACAGAATTGGCAGGCAAGCACAACGAGGGCTCTGATCAGATTCCAGTTTTAAAAATTTGGGTGGATGGATGATCTTCTGAATTCTTTTTTTATCTGGAAAGAAAATCTGGCCAGAAAAGTGTAGACATGCTCTGCGTTCTAAGGATGGTGCATCTTGTCAAATCATGCGGGAAATTTGGAAGAGAGCGGTAGATTTATAAAGGAACTCTATAGCAGTGAACTCCTACACGGGTCTCAAAACACTAATAATGGGTTTTATGGAGGATTTCCTCAGGTGACTGAAGAGGCAAAAGCCGATCTCTGTAGAGAGATAACATTAGAAGATCTGAAGAAAGCTCTTCAAGGCATGGAATGTGGCAGAGCACCAGGAATAGAGTGGCCTATCTGTAGACTTCTATAAGTTTTTTGGCCTGAGATTGGTTGCCGATCTGCTTGCAGTCATCAACGAAAGTTACTAAACAATGGAAGGTTTACCACTGAGCTGCCGTAGAGCAGTGCTGACTCTACTGCCCAAGAAGGGAGACCTGAGTGGAAAATAAAAAAATTGGAGCCTGTGTCATTGTTATGTAGTGATTATAAAATCCTGTCCAAAGCATTAGCAAATAGATTGAGTGGGGTTTTGGAAGAAAGTCATTCATGCTGATCAGACCTATTGTGTGCCAGGAAGGCAAATTTTTGATAACATTTCTTTTATTAGAGACATGTTTGATATCAGCAAAGCTCTTTGATGTGGATTTTGGTTTGATTTCAATAGATCAAGAGAAAGCGTTCGACCAATTGAACCAAAACTCTTTATGGGAGGTTTTAGAAGCCTTGGGTTTAATAAAACTTTTATTGATGAGTTATAAAAGTCTTTATTTGCAGATGCTGCAAGTGGTTGAAGGTAAAATGGTACTTATGTGCCCCATTTAGTGTTTTTAGGGTATCAGCAAGGTTATGCTCTTGCTGGTAGTTATATGTTTAACATCTGAACCCCTGTTACGGAAATTTGAGCAGATTTAAAGGGGTGTAAACTATTCCAAATTGTGATAAGTTTGTAAACTATCAGCTTAAGGCTGATGATATTGTAATTTTCAGCAAAAGAACAAAGTGATGTGTCCAAAAGTTAACAAAAGATTTTAAGAGTGATTTTTATGGTTGCTTCCTCCGGCTAAAGTAAATTGGAATAAAAGTGAGTTGCTATTTTAGTTGGAAAGTGGACGCATGGACAACCTAGTTTCCCTCTTGCGGGGGGTAAAATGGAGTAGAGATGGGTTTAAAAATATTTAGGTGTATATTTGGGAGATGATATAACTGTAAAAAGAAGTATTTTGAGGGGATAGAAGGAAAAAATTGTGGGCGCTTGAATAAATGGAAGTTTTTACTTTCTAATATGTCTTATAGAGGGCGGGGTTTAATTATTAACAATTTCGCCAGCCTCTACGCTTTGGCATTGGGTTTTAGCATGTATTGACCCCCAGCACTTCTTTTGAAAAACATTCAATCTATATTAGTTAATTTTTTGGGGATAATTTACATTTAGGTGCCACAAAGTGTTTTTATATCTGTCTAAAAATATGAAGGGGGGGAAAAAGGTTTGATTCATCTACAGAGTAGAGTGGCAGCTTTTAGGTTAAAATATATACAACGGTTTCTTGAAAGTTCTGAGAAACCTAAAATTGGAGTTTGGTTGCTTTCATTATTTTAAAATTTTTTTTTGCAGGTTCTGGGTCTAGACAAGTCTTTGTTCTGGATGAATCTTAAGAAGTTTTCTGTATCTAAGTTACTAATTTTTTATTGTAACTATTCAAAGTATGGTCACTTTGTAAACGGATTGAGAAGTGAAAAAAAAGAACTCTTTGTACGGACTCCCAAGAACCTTTGATTGGTTGGATCAGTTTGGATGTGTCAAATGAGGGATGTTTTCTGCTTTGATAGACTTCCTTATTTACATCCAGATATTTACTCTTGGAAGCCTAGTTGAGGATAACTGGACATTGATTTATCTGGACTCTAAAGCTATGGAAAGAGTTGAAGATGAGGGTCAAACACGGGTAGTAACTCGGCTGTTTGTCTAAGTGGGAAAAGCAATCCTTACCAAAGGAGTTTAAATAATGATTAAAAAACTTTGAACAGAAGAAGGGTGATTCAACCAAAGACTGATGTCCTTTTTTCCAAATGGGTCTGTAAGTCCTGCGTTCGAGAACTGTGTGGTTTTTTCTTTTTGTTTGAAGAGTAAATAATTTAAGGCGTTGGGAAAAGAAAACGCATCCAGTAAAGCTATGTCGGGAGTGTGGTTTTAAAGCCTTAAATAAGAAGCGTCTGGATGGTTATAAAACTAGATTCCACCAGGCGCGAATTTGTTATTTCAGTTAAGATTCACGCGAGAACACAAGACCTAAATGGGTGGGCCACTTTAGAAGGCACCATTGCCTTAAAAAAACCGTGGGACTTTGGCAATGGAGAGTTTTGCATATGGGTACTATAGCTTGTTACGTTGGTTTCAGGAATATAATCCATGAAGTTACTCCGGACTTTCCCCTGTGGTTCACAAAAGGAGAAACTGTGGTTTCCTACTTTTATGCCATTGGATACGACTAAGACCATTGTTATTTTTTACCACGCTGTACTTTAAACCGTGTGATGAAGTCGTCTCAATGGAGATTTTCATTTTGTGGTTTTAAAGTCTCTTGCCAAAAACAACAACGTGCTTATGACTGGTCAAGTGGTGTTAACTTTTCCTTGGGTCAAGCACAAGTAATGGGACACGTGGAGGTAAGCTAGGGAAAAAAGGAAAAGTTGAAAAAGAAAAAGATTCTGAGACGACAGATCGGAAATATTGGCTCGGGGAATGCTGGGTGTTGAAGATCAAGGAAAGGCAAAGTGAAGTCCGCTGATTACAGGGGCAACAAAGAAAGCGAAGTGGGAGGGAGCACAGAGGGGGTGGCAAAAGGGGTCGGGGTGAATAGATTGAATAAGACTGTGATTTTTTAACAACAGATGGTGAACACCAGGGGGGAAAACAAAATTTAATGGCGGCTATATGGTACGTCGTGTGTGGGAATTGAAAAAAACTGAGTTGTAATGGAAAAGGATGGTTGAAAAGAGTCACAAAATCGCTCTCAGCGCGCTATCGCGTACTATATATATATATAAAATTTAATAGATTATATAGATATCTGAATATCTATATATCTATATATATATATATAGGGTACGGAGTGAAACTTAATTCAGACCCAAGATTCTCATCAGATTCTCATTTGCTCTGAAGCCTAAACTGTGAGCTGTAAAGGTCTTATCATAGAAAGGTGTGTGGACTCTCCTACATCAAGTCCGAATCAAGTATTAATCAAACACAGCTGGATCATCAAAATGATAGGTGTGTAGAAACAAGTCTCAAGGAGGATCAGAAGAATGGGGACAGAACCTGATCTGTTAAATATATCGATGTGTCACAGCAAGAGGGTCTTGAATCCTTAGGAACCTGTGATATGTTTCAGTTGTATTGTTTTAACGACAATGTGCAAAACTGGGAACCAAGTTCTGTGTTTCTTTCTGGGACAGATCGGGGTGCGTGTGTGACTGATAAAAAAAAAAAAAAATGAACTGGAAATGATCATTTTTACGCAATTGGCTGAAATATTATACAGGAAGCGGGGGAACATTTAAGGGGTGTCACCCCTGATACTTTCCGTAATCACTGTATATATATATCACTGATAGATATATATAGATATCTATATATATATGATATATATATTATATGAAAAAAAAATTACAGAACTACCAAATTTCTCTGGAAGTGTGATATGCAACATATTAATAATATTGTGGTAATAGTGTGGCCTAGTCTGGTTTGATTGCAGTTTGTTTAATTGACCCTTTTTCCATAAATTTCTTGCCGATTAGGTAAATTTATGGACACGGCAACACCATGCTAAAGCTAATAATAATATTTTGAATGGGTGCGGAGGAAAGGCAACAGCGAATGAAACAAGAAAGAAGATAGAAAATAGCCTATATGTACAGCTGCGTTGACAACGATTTGTAGTGTGAAAAAGGCTGGGACGATTCTATACAAATAAACTTGAAGTGCAACTGAATATCTACACACCACACTCAATGGTCACTTCTATTAGGGGGTACACCTTGCTGTTACTGGGTTGGACGACTTTTGCCTGCAGACTGCCTAATTCTTCGTGGGCATAGATTCAACAAGGTGTTGGACACATTCATCAGAGATGTTGGCTCATATTGATACGTAGCTAGCATAAACAGCGTTGCTGTAGATTGTGCTGCGCTGCACATCCATGATGTGAATCTCCCGTTAGCACCACATCACCAAAGCTGCTCTACTGGATTGACGATGATAGTGACTGTGTGTGGAGAGGCCATTCTGAGTAAATGTGGACAATTCATTGTCAGTTCAAGAGAAAACCAGTCTGAGATGATTTGAGCTTGGTGACATGGTGGCATTATCCTGCTGGAAGTAGGCCATCAGAAGATGGGTACACTGTAGTCCTACAAGGGGGGATGGCCATGGTCCAGCACATCATTACTCGGGGAGGCTATGGCGTTTAACTTTTTCTTTTTATTTGTAACCGCATGCTCGTTCGGTACTTAGGGGCACCAAAGTGTGCCCAAAGGAAAGGAAACCATCCCAACACCACTGACACCCCCACCAAGGGGCAGACTGTGAAAGCCTTGAGACAACGGCAGGAGGGATCCATTGCTTCATTTGACTTTCCGCCACATTCTGCCCATACTATCGGAATGTGCACAGCCAGAAATCCACGGCTCCAGAAGACCAGGCGATGTTTTTGACAATCTTCTATTGTTCAATTTTGTGTTGAGCCGTGTGGTGAATTGGAGCCTATTGTTTACTGTTTCGTAGCTGGACCAGTCGAGCCTTGGCACCCAGTGCGCTTGGTCTTCGGCACTGCGGTGCCCATCTGCTGCAGGGTTCGGACATGTTGGGCATTCAGAGCTTGCGTCTTCTGCAATACTTGTTTGGATCGCAGTGTTTATTTTGCAGTGTATATGTTATCCTTAGATATTCTTTAACAGGTCTGCCCATTCTCTCTGACCTCAATTGAGGGTATTTTCTTCTCCAAAACTGCCGCTCACTGGATATTTTCTCTTTTTCGGGTACTATTCTCTGGTAAACCCTAGAGATTGGTTGTGTGGTGCAAATCCCAGATTCTAAGATCCAGCACTTTTGGAAACTACTCAGGACTAGACCGCCTGGCAGCCAACAACCATTCCACGTTCAAAGTCACTAAAATCCACTTTTTTCCCAATTCTGATGCTCTGGTTTGAAACTTCACGCAAATAGCCTTGACCACATCTCGAGGGCTAAACGCAGTGTGAGTTTGCTTGCCATTGTGATTTGGACTGATTAGCACTTGTTTTTACCCAAGCGATGGAATGAGGTGTGACCTAATAAAGTGCGTCGTGCGAGTATGTATATGTGTAGTCCGTAACATCGCTCCGCAAACAGGCTGACAAAGAAACATGACTTCATCTTGAGACGATTTTTCTTGCAAAACCTAGAAGAGAATGGGAAGTTAAACACTGAGGAACAGGACCAATAAATTTATGGCATTATCGGGAACACAATGATATTGCTGACCTGGACACGAGACTGCCAGGTTAAGTGTCGCCAAGAAATGTTAAGCAAGGGGTAAATGAAAACACTCCAATGAAAAGCGAATCCTACACACAGAATGGCTCCAAAACCCAGCAGTGAGTGCTTGCTGGAACTCAACGTTCTCGATTGGGTCTCTCTGTTTGCAGGAGCGAGGCACTGCGGCTAGAACCGAGCTCAAGATCAGTCTACTTTCAGTCAGTCCACACGGGCGTCTGAACTCCGACCTCTCTCATGGATCCAGTGTGTGAACCTGCAAAACGAGAGGATGAGACAGGAATGGAATTCAATGCCTTTAAAACAACCATACTGTCTTATGCCCTGTCATTCAAACAGGAGCAGTCAGGAGTTCTCTCTCAGAAGAACGTGGGATTTATGCAATTAATGCAACTATTCACAGTGTTTAAAGACAATACTTCACATGATGAGTCTCTATTTAGTTCACTTACCCCATTTACTGCCTACTAGAACAGGACAGGCTGCATGTCTGGTTCTGTAGTCTCCTTCTCCCACTTTAAAGAGGTTGTACCAGAACACCGCTGTTCCCTACAGAGAGACCAGGAGGACTTTTAAAATAAATGCTACATATGAAAAATAACTAATAACACCCCTGTAGTTTAAGGACCATTGACCCACTCGTACCTATTAGCTGGAATATTAACAGCATATTGGCTGCTTTAGTAGTACGTATTAATAAAGCGCCACTATTAATGTCTTATTCTGCATTTATCGGCGGTTTTGGATCCCTAACCAACCCAGCTACATACCTAAACTTAACAACTCACTGACTGCCGAAGTGATTATAAGTTGCTAAATTAGGAGTCGAGAGTAAAAAAGTTATAGGTTAATAGTGTAGGTCTGGACCTTAAAAATAAATCTGCTGTGGACTCTAACTAAATCTATCAACTCTAATACTTACAAGTCAATTAAAACTTGATGCTGATACCAGTATTTACATATCAGGCCCTGATCAATGGGATAAAATAACAATTAATTAACAAATAAATGAAATACAAATAAAGAAAATACAGCTTACTAGTATCTACTACATATTGATGAAGAGCATTTAGCTGATATATGTAACAAAAAAGTGATTGCAGTACTCATTCATCAGATGTAATGATCACATACATGTTTATCGAAGAAATGTTTTACAAAAGGTTGTCAGTACCACTCTAGGCCAAATAGCAGCTCCAAAATCAGGGGAAAAAAGTCGCCTCTACCCATAGCCTCCTTCAATATCGCTCATATCGGTAATGAAGAAAGATAACATGAACATCCTCTTCAGAACAACATTGGTCTACTGTTAAGCACGTTCATATTTTGCCGAAGAAAATAAAAAAAACAAAATGTAAAAAAATGGGTGTAAACTGAAAAAAAATGTAGAAATTAGAAAAAATTAGAAAGTTAGGTAATACTAAGAAAACCAATCTCATCATTGGTATTGTACTTTAGTGTGTGTTTTTTGTACCTTTTGGCGCTTATCTCCGTTTTGAAGTAGAGAGAGGAGCCTTTGGCCACACATTCCCTCCTCCCTCCTTTATCTTTTTATCATTGTTACCATGTACTAGGAAACACTCTGTAGATTAGTTCGTATTCTGCTTCAAGGAGAGCTATTCAGAGCTATTACATTGTCACAAAATAGTACACATTGGTCTTAAAAGTGCTTTTAAAAGTGTAGTGTTGAAGGTGAGTCGCAAGCCTTTTTGACTCCAAAGATGCCTATGACATATTAGTTTAATAATAATTTCACCCCACTTTTCCAGGGCTATAACTCACAGTTTTAAAAAGTACACCACATCATATATCAGCGTTTTCCAGGACAGTGTAAACCTTGGTTCTTTCAAATGGAAACCCTTGTTATGCGTGTGGATTCTAATTCACCTTAGAACTGTACAGTTCTGAAAGCGTTTGGCTTCTTTTAAACCTGATTTTGTCTTTATTGTGGCCTGGTGAGAACCAACAGGTGTAAAGGTTGATGTGGATTCATGTTAGACCGATGACCAGACCTTGATGCCAGGCACCACGGGATACAATATTACATTAATTAAAAAAGTAGCTGCCAACATCGATTTCCAGTGCCTAATGATCGGAACGCATCAGGCTCATCTTTCTATGAAGCTAAAAATTTTAGAGTAAGATAGGCCAGAGAGGCAAGTAGCCACAACACATGTACTTACTGTAGTCAGATAGGTGGCAAGTCTATTTCCATCAACCTGGAGGTATTGCTGTCAAAAAGGACGCCTGCAACAGACGCTTATAACTTTTAAACCACCAGACTCAACTGCAAGCAGTGAATATCCTCGCCTCTGAGGCAACATTACCTCTCAATACATGACAAGGTGTTAGGCGTCAAAATCATCTACAAAACATGTACTCAATTCTTAAATAATTTTCTTTAGAGAATAATACTTGGCCCAGGTGGTTTAGGAAGCGGCTACTGCCTAATGGATAAACAATAACTATCACCTAGCATATAAGGAGGAAAATTTATTACCACAAGACATAAAAATGTGCACTGTCAGCTGCTATCCCGAACACTTTTACATTAGGGGGTTGTTTGATACCTATTAATCATTTTCAACTAAAACTTCTATGCATTAGGTCCATTCTTTTAAACCATACAGCAGCGTTTTGGGGGCCTGAAAAATGCAAATTTTGGAAAGCAGGCTTCAAAGTGTAAATTTGTGAAAACGATGGCATTATCATCTCTGCATAAACTACAAAAATGCAAAATTTGCTAAAATGATGGCCTTAGCTTATCTGCATAAAACCGGCAAAAAATGCAAATTTGTGTAAAACGATAGCATTATCATCTCTGCATAAATTACCATAAAAAAATGGAAATTTGGCGAAAACGATGGCATGAAGACATCTCCACGTAAACACACAAAATGCTAAGTTGTCCAGTAAAACGATAGCATTATCATCTCTTGCATAAACTACCAAAAATGCAAATTTTGAAAACACGCACAGCGCTATCATCTCAGATACAAACCATAAAAATGCTAATTTTGAAAACTACAGCAGTATCATCTCTGCATCAAACTACAAAAAATGCAACCTTGCGTTAAACGATAGCATTATCATCTCAAGCGTGAACGTCAAAAATGCTCATTTGTGAAAACGATGGCATTTATTCATCTGCTGCGTAAACTACAAAAAATGCTAATTTGTTAACACATAGTGAGCATACATGCACTTAAGTGCGCGCTAGCTACAGGAATGCTATTTGTGCGTAGAGTGTCTTTGCAAACGTATGGCATCGCTTATCACTGGCCTAAAGGCATGAGGAATAATACAGTTTGTGAAAGTCACTTTTGTGGGATCCCGTCGTGAACAGGGATCATTTAGACAAGATTATCATCTGCATGCAAACCTTTCAAGAATGCGAAAGGGAAAAAAAAAACTTCTGGGTTTCAGTCGTGTTGTAAACATACCCTGTCGGGACACATTGTAAAATGGGATATTCACCATTACGTGACACACTATACCCTTGCACCATAAAACATGAAATAGAAATAAACCTTATCAATAATAACTTAGCTTACTTATAGCCTTACCCACTTCCATGCTTCTGTTATTTATAAATAGTGTTGGTTTTTTTTTGTGTACTGTAATTAAATTACTTATCCACTGAAAAAATAAAGTAAGGGATTACTGCTCATTTTTAGGTAATTTAATTACAGTTACTTTATAAAGTGTTTGTGTGTTACATACAGTAAAATCATTTTAAAAAGTTCTAAAATCAATATTGAATTTGAAATCTAAATTTACCGTCTCAAAGATAAAAATTGAATGCAACGCGTCTTTAACCCTCTGCACGCCAGCGCATTCACTTCAGTTTTTCCGCCATTCACAGAGAAACCTTAAATACTCAGATCAACAGATACGGGACTTAAAATCAATCGAATCTAAAAAGGACATACTTTATTTGTGTACACTGACAATAACCACAAACTTTGTGCTTGTGCAAAATAAAACCAACATGGTTGCATTTCTGACGTCTATATATCCGTGAGCACCTTTCTACACGTCACAAAACTTAGCGGATTTTGACACTAAAGACATGAGAAATGTATATCTTATAGAAAGCTTTGTGTCTACTTTTAAATGAACGAAAATTCACACATCGAAAACGAATATTATCGGATTATGTTAATCCGTATTGCTATGAAACTTAAAGCTGGACGATACAGTCTTTCCCGTTTATCGGAAGCTATTGATGAAAGGGCATATTCTTAATTGAATGAATTAAACATCGGAAAAAAAGAAAAAAATCGAACAAAAAAAGCAAGTTTGGTCTGGATTTTATGTAATCGTATGAATGAAAACTCTAAAGAGAGGCACACAGTCTTTCCCGTTAGGCATATTATGAACGCTCTGAGGGTGTCTACTTGTTAAATTTGAACGAATAAAAAATCTACTAAACACAAATATTGTCTGATTATGTAATCCATATTAGAAACTAAAGCGATGTACAGTGTTGTAAAGGACTGTGATAAAAAACAAACAATATGGACCCAGTGAACGGATACTGGTGAGGTGCGCGTTTTTGTTTTTTATTTTTTTATTGACAAGCTGACAATTCAAATCAGTAAACTAAAGATTTAGTTTCAATAATTTTGAAGAGTAGTTCTCCGCCAAAGGCAAAAGACAGTCAGAAAGTTCAATGGGCGGAGCTAAATGATTGTTTTCTCCCCAAGTATTTAGTTTGTGCGTGTGCCAGCTGTAGAATAGGATCAGAAGCTAAGTTCAAAGGTCTGTATCTTTATGTATTAATACATTTTGTGTATTGTTCGCTAGGTACTCTCTAAATCTGTTGTTTTTTAAGTTAATCACAGACTCAGATAAAATGGCCACTAAATTATACAAAATCCAATACTTATATCGCGTCTTGGTACCAAAGATTCAGGCCAAATTGCTATTCCTTTGTGTGAATTAATGTGATTATGATATAGTTACGACAGCTCAGCTTTCGTTTTTCCGCTATGTTATAAGAAACGTTGTTATGTGCGAGTATATTGCTTAATTTGCATGCATACCTAGGAAATGCCCCTTCAAAATTGCATCGGTCATTTGTTTTTACATGTAAGGGACCGCACGGATATGGCCGCATTCTATGTTATGGGTAACGGCCTGGGGGTTGCCGGGTTCGAGTGCTTCGCCTTATTTTGCGCCCTCACGCTTCATGAGCAAGGCCAGCTTGTTTTTTTTTGTTGTTTTGTGTCATAATGGTGATTATTGTAATTATCTCGGGTCACTTTTTTTACCACCTTCGAATATTTATCAATGCATTTTGTTTTGTGTGGATAGTAGTGAGCGGCGTTCACTACCCAGGGCCTGTGCGTTGACTTTACAAAACTAGTCGAGGATATTTGCAGTGCGGAAATCGAATGCGATTCATCATACTATTATGCGATTTGACCTAATTGTCAGTGAAATACGGCGCTGCGTAGTGAAAGCGCTGCTCAATCTTGAAAGCAGATGATGGAGATTTTATCATAATCACACTCGGTTAACGGCTTTACTGGACGAGATGCCGCCCATGACACTCGATATCGCTATTGTAATGATTGTTAATGTAAACTCACAGAGTGTGCTAATAATTTTAATGTATATATTATTAATGTTATACAGTGGCCCCCCACTGGGTGGGCTGTAGAAATGAAGCCCCCCTGCTCGGGATAAAAAAAGCTATCTGAATCTGAATCTGAATTAATTGACAAAGATCTTAAACTGGACAGATTTTACAAGTTGGGCCTTTCCTGAACATACGTGCAAACACACAACATACTGAAGTGTATGGTGAACATTCTTAAGGCTTTTTGTTATTCAGATAGTGTTATCTATTCAGAGTATTCCTATTGTTAACCAAGAGAGGTTTACATATTTGTATTTATTTATATAATAATATATATATATATAATATATATATAATATATAGTATATATTGTAAAATCTATATATAAACATGTTTAAAGTATTACAGTTTTGTTTTAATCTAAAAGGCAAACTATTCTATGTCTGTTGGTTGAGGTGACATTACATTGACGCATAGAAAGACTTATGTCAAGCAGTTAAATGTCTTTATATTTAGGTTTATAGGGATTTTAAGATGTAGCCTAATTAGCGATTTGAATAATTACGTTAATTTATTGAGTAAACTAAGTTACTTTTTCGAAAGAGTAATTAGTAATTTAAATACAATATTATTGATGATTATTTGTATTTAGTAATTAATGAATTATTAATGACTTTTTTTTGAAAGTACTCTTTCTCCAAACACTGTTCTATAACTAATTCAGTTTTTTAGCAATATACTTGACACGTGATAGATATCACAGGTTGTATTACTAATGATTAATATAAATTATAATAATTGTATAATATAATAATGCTTTTTACATTTGACCTTAAATTATAATATACTTTTTGTTTTACAGGACAAAATATGGAAAAAGTTTTGATTGAAAAGGAATGAGAAAATGATATTGTGTGTCAACTGACAGTAAAAGGAACGCCCCAGCCCCCGAAACTGTTCCCCTGCCCACGCCACTGCCACTATATGTAAAAGTTTTATTTTCTATATGATTATTATCATGAGCAATATCATTATGGACATTGTGGATTTGTTCTTAATGAATACTTTGTACAACTATGTATTTCTTCATGCAAATGCCACACTGTATTTGTTCGGGTGTAGTATGAAAAATATCATGCAGCGTGCTGATTGATGGAATGATGCAGTTCTTGCACCAAAGCTCTTACCCTTGTGACGAAATAGTAATGTGGTCATATTGACCTCAAACGCCATAGCCATAGTTTAGCCACATACATGGAACAGAAGTTAGAAGAAAACCCTTTTCCACCACAAATTCCAGTTACTGTACACAGACACAATTCACTATTCACCATAAAGCATTGATGTGTGAAGTCTGAAGTGTAAATCTATGTGCATTATAAAATTCCGTAAAAACTTTATATCTCTAATGTAACCAATTTCATCACGTATTAACGAGCATTTATTATTATTAGCATATATGACGGTTTATTAGTACTTTACACAGCAAATTATTATTAATGCCCTATATCTGCTCGGTGTGATCATAATTGTTATGATCCACCCATATCTAAACCTTAACAACTACCTTAACGATTAATAGCATAAGCACAAATTTAGACATTTATAGCTAATAGTTAGTTAATGGTTATTGAGATATGATCCCACAGAATAAAATTGAGTGTAAGCAAAAAAAAAAACAGCTGCAAAAAAAAATGTATGTTTTGAAAATGGACACATGGAGATTGTTTTACTGAATGATTATATAATCCAAATTGGTAAAGGACAATTCTTTTATATATATTTTTATTGTTGTTATTTTACTGTGGTAATACGTTATGTTATAATACTATTCCAGTTATATAATAGTATATGGGAAATAAGTTCCGTCCTAAAACCTATAAATTGTATTAGTTATTATAAGAATTTAGCTGGCTGTCAACCGCTTAATTATGATTCTTTCCTCGCATACAACTGGAGTAAAAGTTTTGGTTTATGTATATTGTGTGTGGGTGTATGTGTATATTGTTATGTGTATATAAACCCCACAATACAGTAGATATTTTTTGAACCATAAATCTTTCGTATGTATATAATTTAATTATATTAGCATTATATAAATTATAAACATTATCGTAACCATTTTTCTGCCACTATTTCTTAAAACGGGATTGGGGTGTATTCTATAAATATTATATCCCATAATACGATATCCCGTTCTTACACAATTAGGGAGGTGAAGAGAAGAACAGTGAAAGCGATTTGGGGGAACTATTAATGCTTTTTGTTTTTTATGTGTGTTTTGGATTTTTTGACATATTGCGATTTGATTGGGGATTTTAAATTTTAGCAAATTTAAGCTTCAGGCTTAATTTGTCAAGGTGTGCAGCACAGTATTTTGATCGTATTTTAATTTTACTAAATTATATTTTTTTTGTTTATTCTTCCTTGCATTTATTTCTTATT